>NC_080400.1:38060000-38360000 GCF_030265065.1 Corythoichthys intestinalis
ATTCTGTACGTACTGTAGGTTGATATTTGTCGCAAAGAAGAATTTGTGCCCCAGCTAACAATTTGAAATGTGGGATTTTACGATTTGAGTGACATAGTGGAAAATACACATTGATCAGTTTGGGACATTAAGTCTCCATTCAAATGGCAAAACTTAATCCAAAAAGTAGTTAAAGATCTTTTTAATCATTATCATGATGTTTACATAACTCATTTGGTGAAAAGAAAATTGCAACTGATCAGCAGAGTAGATCAGTCGTTTAGTGAGTCTGAGATACTTTAAGTGTATGGGTTTGCATTTCTTCTTTCTCTTTAATCTCAACATAGTAGGTTAACTGATGTTTCTGTCACTTTGAGGGGCTGTTTGCTTATTTGTGCTCTATAATTGACGGACGAACATTCTGTACACTGCCCATACAACAAAATCAGCGGAGATAGATCAAACTCATGGAGCCTAGAGCAGGATATTTTCTAAAAAAATGGCTGAATGTAATTTTTAGCTAGAGCTTTGATAAAAAATGCAAGTGTTAACCCAAGATGACTCAGTTGTCATGAATTAGTCTGATCTAAGTATGTATAAATGTATATATATATAGCGGAAAACACAGACAAGACTGAAAAAGCAGTTTCTGCTCTTGCACTCTTTAAAAGAAACTGCTGTATTTTAAGCCAAAATAACTGTTGTGTTTGACAGAACAATATGTCTATATGCTGCCATTGCAGATTCATGGCGCACTTAGCCCCCAAACTATTTTTAATTTGTCAGTTTTACCCTGGAAACCCCGGTTTAAAGATGTCGCGAAACCACTTTTATTTCAACCCAGCCATAAAACGAAGGTCATTAATTATATTTATTATTCAAAATGTCTTTCATTTCTAGCTTAGAATCATTAATTCATGTCTAATTTTTCGTTAAAAAAAAAAAAAAAAAAAAGATAACAACGTAACGAAATTATTCACTTGCAGGGCCGTGCAGAGACCAATGGAGGGGCAGGTGCTTATAAATCAAAAGGGGCACATGAACAAGTATTTAATACAACTTACAACAACTTATATTTTAACCAGCTTTACAGTATAATTGGCTGTGACTGTGACAGACTTTAATCGGGAGGGGGGGGACAGGGAAAAGTGAATAGAAATACACTCTGTCAACACTTTCTGGCTGTGACTCAGTCAGTCTTTGCCTATTTTCTTCCTTCAACCTCCTCCTTCAAACTTCCTTCCTCAACTTTTTTTCATCTGAGAACAAACGACATCAGATGGTCACTGAGCCAACTTCAGCACAGTTTTTTGAAACTACCATTTCATTGTTACCCATGTTTAATAAAGAAAAATAAATGACATACAATTATTATTATTATTAAAGTTATTGTAATTGTGTTTACAATTGTTGTATTTTATACTTGAATATCCATGCAAACTGTGTGATTCTTACCAATTTTGCTATTCACCCAGCTGATGAGGCATCCACAGCTCTTTTTTTTTTTTTAATCCCTCAAGCTCCTTTCCTTACGAGCCTGTCCACAAAATGAAATATACATCTTAAATTTAAAAAATCAGATTCCCCGGTGGCTTTTTTTTTTTTTTTTTTTTTAAAGCTTTCTTAATTTTCTCTCTCAATAGCTATGGAGGTAGATTTGTGTCTTAATTATTCAGTCAAAAAAAAGTTCAATTTAAAATAAAGTTGCTTCCATGAAAATATATACAGTATTTTCAATCAAAAAAGTCACTTCAATCAAAAAATGTGTTTGAATGCAAAAACTAATTTGACTCAACAAAACAAACAACAAAAGAAAAAATTCATATGCAAAAATATATATATTTTGAAAATATTATATTTATTTGAAATTATTATTATTGTTTTGATTAAAGTGCAAAAGGTTTTGAACTCAATTTTTTTTTGTTGCACTTCGCTATTGGTCAGACATGTTTGAGTGACAAGTGGCTACACCAATGGTTTATTTCTGAAAAGCTTGAAGAAGCAACAATCATGCCCACCACTCGTCGGGTCGGCCCGAGCCATCGGCTCGAGCCAAAGCCGAAAATAGCGCGTCTCAGGTGGACAAACGGGCTGGATGCGTGGTACGCGCCTCCATCCGAGAGCCTGTCGCTTAATTTGACTCAACACTATTGGTGCCGTGATGTGGAAGCGATCGGCGGCCGACCTCCGCGCCGGGGCGGGGGTGTGATATTGGGGTCCCTCCGGAGTGCTGCGACGCAACGCAGAGAACGGTGTGATGGCCTGCGAGTGGCCCGAAACTAGCCAGGCCGATAAGCTACTGGGCGTGCAGGGGAGAGGTTGGTGTGTGTTTGGGGGGGTTATGCCGTTTTAGCGGCAGGCAGACATTTTAATTTTTTTTTTTTAAGTGTTTTTAGTGTTCAAGTAAAGTACGTGGTGGCGTGCCTGCACAGCCGGCCAGCACACACATACGCAAAAAAAACCAAACCAAAACAAAAAAAAAAACAGTCAAAAGGGGCACTTTGGGCATGTGCGGCCAAAGGGGCAGGTGCTCAAGCACCCTCCGCACCAACCGCCTGTTCACTTGCATATTTTCAACTTTTAAACAAATGATGTCACATTGTAAAAAATGGCGTCTGTAAAAAAGTTATGGATATCTACCTCATAACTATCGCTTAATTGTATTATTTTTTTTTGCTACTGTCGCATTTCCTCCGATTAGTTAGATGATAAATAATCGATCTAAACAAAGAAAAATTGAAAGAAAAAAAAATGTTTATAGGGTAAAAATATGAAAAAGAAAAATCTCGACCACTCCTTGATGTCTGCAATTTCTGCACCGTGACCCTTGTTATATTACCATGTTTCAACCATAAAATCCCCAAAAAACCCAGCTATGGCAATTCACAGCTGTGTCTTGACACTCAGTGATACATGCAACATGGAATTTTTGGATCGAAACAAGGTAAGTACTAGAGGTGCGGAAAATAATCGATATGGATTGTGGTCGAGATACAAAGGTGCGCGATGCAAGTGTATCGATTCATTCAGTGTACAACGGTGCAAAGACGGCGTAAAATCAAGATGCATTTGTTCGCTGTGTGTTTTATCGGTAATCTTCAACGTTGCATCGATATTTTCCACGTTGGACTGCATTCTGTCCTTTTTACCGAGGTGTCTTGAATGCACCATCAGCTAGTGCTACATGTTAATATGGCGGAGGGTAGCAGCAGTGGCGCTGAAGCGGATCAGATTTTCAATGCATCCTCAAAGTTCAAATCCGTCGTTTGGCAGTACTGTGGATTTTACAAGAAACATGGCAGACTTGACAAGACTCACGTTACTTGTAAAGAATGCCGCACTTCTAAACCTTACAACGGCAGCACAACAAACATGGGAACTCACTTGAAGAGACAGCATGGTATCGACATCGCGAAAATGACAGCAGGGGACTAACAACAAGACTGGTGAGAAGGAAAAGGAGATAACTGATTATTATGGCAAGAACAGTAAAGCTACTACTTTTGTGAAAGGTTATTATTTATTGTTTTTTATGTATGGACATTGCACTTAAGACACTCTGAGAGTGGTCAGTTTACAGCAGACGTCACTGCCAAGTTGTTTGTATTCTTTTTTTCACAAGCAGTTGTGATTTATTAAAGATAGACCTAATTGTGAAAGGTCATTATTTGTTATTGTTTTTCGAATTACTTTTTGGGATAAAGATGGACATTGCACTTAAGACACTCAGTGAGAGTGGTCAGTTTAGAGCAGATGCCACTGTCAAGTTGTTTGTGGTTTTCTTTGCACAAGCAGTTGTGTGTATTTCAGTTTAGGTTTTGTCTGGCAGACAGGTATGTAGACATTGCAAAGTGTTACTTTAAGTCACTCATTGAGAGTGATTAATGTTACTGTAACGTTTACACGTACAGCATCTTTAAGCTATCTTTATTTTGTTTTCTTTTACTCTAAACGCAAACCAAAGCCTTTTGTAACATATTTAATTGCCATATTATTTTTTTGTTTGCTTGCTTAGAAGATAAAATACGATATATCATTTTTGCTTCCCATTGAATCGCATTTGATTGAACTAATTTATCAAAAAGCATCACAAACAGGTGTATCGCACTTTATCGAAGTGCATCACATCGTATCGGAAACAGGTTGTATTGTATCATATCAAATTGGGACGGAGGATGAATCATATCGCATCGTATAGAAAACATGGATTAATCGTAAGTATCGTACTGGGCAGGGATTCAGTGTATCGCAAATTATATCGTATCGCTGGCAGGGCATCGAGATGCATATCTAATCGCCACAGTAATGGAGGTCCACACCCCTAGTAAGTACGCGATAATATCTCGTTAAAGTCACGGCGTCTGTAACTCTGCTCTCGCGTGCTCTCACCTCCAGTTAGGGTTTTGTTGTTTAAAAAAAAACTATATTTTTTGAAAATGACCTTCAGTTCCAAATTTTTCTTCCCCCAGAAAATTGAGATTTTAAGCTTTCCAATGATGTGTCACACATGCATATCGGACAATTTTGAAATTTGGCCAAATTGGGGGTCTCAGAGCGGAACTTCAAGTCACCTGAGTGTTTTCCGCCATATATATCTTGCATGAACTGACTAATTACTAACAGTGTCTTGAGGATTTGCTGATAAATGACCAATCAATGGGGCAAGATAGACAATTGAGGATTCGTACCATCACAGGTATTTTGTGATAGTATTGCAATGGCAATTAATAACCTGGATGGGTACAAGAAACTTCACAGGTTGTATCCATTATGTTGTATTAACAATGGTAAGAATAATGTATTATAATATACTGTATATTGTATTGTATTATGGTCCCAAATTAATCTTCAGTACACACCACTGTGGGACAGAAAAATATCATTAGGAGTTTGCATTCAGCTCTGCAGCATGAAACGGGAATACGACAGAGTACAACTATTTCAAAATACTGATCTCATTCTTTCACTCACTCCAGCAAAACATTTGACCTTATGTAAGTGTTGGAATAAAAATCAACTGAATCTTTGGGGATTTTTTTTTATCCGTTTTTCTTCCACAAGACATAGCCACACTGACTCCCTGTTGAGCATGTGCATGTGAAATACTAAGCACCTACTTAAACAAAATGGGTGTTTATTCAACCACTGAGGGCATTTAAGGTAGAAAAGTGTTAAGGCACATCTATGTCCCAGTGGGAACCACAATTCATTGTAAAAATCAAACATGGACAAAACCTAAACTTAACATGTGTCATTGTTAAATGTCAGCTGAGGTCTGGATAAAAGAGATGTGTTGAATATATCTCCTTTCATACTTTGAATTGCACTGATACCAGTGAGAGAAAAACATACTACGTGGTTCAGTTGAACTAAAAATAGATTATCATATCAATCCATTTTTAACACCGCTTATCTTCATCAGGATTGTGGACTGATAGGGAGCTCAGATGACTTTGGGTAAAAGGTGGACTACACCCTAAACTGGTCTTTTTCAACATCGCTCATCCTTGTCAGGGTCATAGTGTTCTGGAGCCTATCTCAGTAACCCTGGGCTAAAGGCACCTTAGACTGGAGCCAGTCAGTTGCAGGACACACACAGAGATAGACAACCATTGCACCCACAATTACACTGTCACAGTGTGGGAACTGAGACCACACCGCTTCCTCTAAGTCAGGTGAATTCAACACTAAACCATTATGAGTGCGCATTTTCATATTTTATTGAAATTAACATACAAACATTCACAGGACAAGGAGAAGAAAGGAAGTGAAACTTGGAATAGAATAACTTGAGCCTTAAGCAATACGACATTTCCTGTGGTTTCAAATCAGATTTGCACAATGATAAGGATGAATTTTCGACCATTCCTCTAAAAAAAACATGTTGAAGCCCAGCAAAATTCTCAGGACCTCTGTTATAAACATTTCTCTTGAATTGTGCCCAATCTCAGCGAATTCGAAGTCAGGACTTTAAATACAAATCTGTAAAATACAATAAAATGTTGCTTACATTACTCAATGCTCATCAGTCGATGGTAGACATTTTTTTGTAATTAGAAAAAGTTCAGAACTGTTACAAATTTTTTGCAAGGAGTGGCCATCCAGTCCAGATGACTGAAATAACGCAGCGTGGGATGCTCACTTAGGTATAAAATAATATTAGGAAGTCATTTGAAGTTTTACTTGGGCAGGTTCCACTGCAGGGATAATTCTAGTATCAGAGGTTTAGAGGCGCTTATCTCCCAGACAGATCAATTTCTTTTTTTTTTTTTTTTGTTGTTGTTTGTTTCAAAAGGTTTTCATGACATTTATGTAAAAGGAGCATAAAGATTTTTGGCTAAGTCGGTGACAAATCTGTTCAAGATTATCTAAACATTTAGCCACTTATAGCAAAAGAGTAATGGACTTGATTTATACATTTTATTTAAAAAACAAACAATGTAAACTGAAGGGGAAACGATATCGTCATCGCACACACCATATAACTGTTTGCATTAGTCTAACACATATATAGTCTAACACATACATATGGTACAGGTTTTCGTAGGCACCGTCTAACTGTTTGCATTAGGCTAACACACGTAGTATAATTAATCAGGAAATGTGTATCATTTTCATATTTACGGTAGGACTACACTACTAATATAAAATAAATAGCACACCATAGTTTAATGAGAAGAAATAGAGATACACAATGCCGTCTTATCACAAGAGTGACGCACATACTCGGGGAATCTGCTCTCAGCAAACTCCAAGGACAAAGCGCTTTGTCCTAAAACAAGCACCACCAGCCCGGACAGCAAAGTTGATAGCGGGCGTCCCAATCCGCGCACGAACCTAAACCGCCCAAAACCGGCCACAGCGGGGGCGGCCCCAAAGCAACGCCCAGAAACGCCTTCGACGAGACCCGCGTCAGCAAAGACTTCAAAAAGACTGGACACTGAGATAAGACAGATTTTCTTCTGCTCGGAAACATGTAGCCTTGTTTTGGATCCAGAATTGTCCCTCCGTCGTCTGTTTTTGCCTTGTCTTTGACCATTGTCGACGAATAAATTGTCAACCTGTTTTCGGCGAGTGTTCTTCAAGCTTTTGAAACATGGAGTCAGTGTGCAAAGGGTTAACACAGGAACGCGCGGAGTTTAGCTTCCTCCGTAGCCTGGCTCCTCGGGGGAGTCAGCGACGGAGCACATTTCCGTTCTGTTGCCGGCCTCCCCGTGCAGTTTGGGCTGGGAGGACTAAATTCCTTCAAAACCTATCCATCGACTCCTGTCCTTCCATGCCACCCGTAGTCCTGTGTAGTTAGTTTTTTGGTTCAATACCTCTGTTCAAAAATAAAAAGTGACTGTTTGTGACGTTACTTGCAGTCACATAAAATGCTTATTCAAATATATTCTGTACTTATACTGTGTTATGTATGTATCCCGATGTCTGTCTTTTCTCCCTTTCTATCCTCTCAAACCCTTTTCTTTTCAAAGGCATTTTAAAAGCATCACAGCATTAACAACCACAGAATGAGTATTTTAACTCCCTGTTGCACAGCAAAACTGTTCCAGAATTAAAAGGCATTCAGATCAACCTTTCTGATCATGCAGCTGAAAAGGACAGGTTTAAAAAAAATGTAAACCCATTTAAGCACAAAATGCAAATCAGACATTTTGTGTTGTTTTTGTTGTTATTAATAATCATACATTTTTATAACTAGTAAAAAACAAACATCTTTGCTTTGCTCTTTCCTGTGTTTGTGAACTGATAGGGTCTATCTCTTGAATGGACATCTAGACAATTACCGTTACCATCTAGACAAAACAGTTACCGCTTGTTTATTTACTTACTGCTACACTGTAAATGCAAAAATTGTCCTGACTCAACATTAAATAGTTCATATCACTTATACTAGTTTTTAAAGTTTACTTTCTCATATTGAGTTGTCTGCACTTTTTACCTGCTTACTTGTTTTATTATGTTGTATTAACTTGAATCTACTGAGTAGCATGGTTTGTGGTATGAGAGCTGCCCGCATGTCAATTTCCGGGTGGCGCGAGTCTACCTCTGGAGGAAAATTCGAGAAAGCGGTCAGAACAGAACCATTACGCCAACTGAATGTTGCCCTGACTTGGTTTGGGTAAGTAAAGCTTTTGTTTCTAACCTTTTCAATATCATTTAATGTTTAAAATGAGAATTGTTGGAAGGAAGTCCACTCTTAGACTTCGTGTTGGCATGTTCGCCTGTGTGTGTCTGCCTGTGGGTTCATAGAGCAGTCGGTGTTGCCGTGAGCTACGTGTTATGCTAACATGTCTCCGCCGGCCGGTCCTGTCTGTTAGCTGTTTGCGTGATGCTTCTGAGTTAACTGGTTAGCTCAGTGTAACAAGCTGTAATGTCGGGTGAGAAGTGTGCGTGGACGCGGGGGTGCGGGTGTGTGTGTGTGTGTGTGTGTGGGGGGGGGGGGGGGGGGGGGGGGGCGTGCGTGTTTGGAGGGGAGGGGGGTCTCCGTGAAGTCATGCTAGTGCTGGGATGTAAACGTGTGTAACGTCAGTTATGTTACATTTATAAGTGCCTTTTCTCTGAATCCGTACACGTCCAAAAAGTTGTTAAAGTTAAAATTGGGATATCGTCTGACACGATATCTTTTGAAGTGCACCAAATGCGAAAAAAGTTATATGGGTGAGTAAATTGATGTGTTTTACTTAAAAAATAAGGTGTCAAATGATAAAAAAAAGTGATATGAGTGAGTTAAATGTTGTTTTACTTCAAAAATAAGGTGCCAAATGCAAAGGGAAAAAATACTTTTTCCAATTTAAGTGAGGATGTCACAAAAAGTGACGTATTCTTAATCATTTGGGAGTTACAAATTTGATATCCCACATGTGATTTTTTAAAATCTTTTTGTTAATATTTAGTGATGAAATGCAGCCATTTCCACCTGCTCGTAATCTAAAGAGGTCTCCAAGACTGTATTACAGAGTTTTGGTTTGTTCTCTGTGATTTTGTGCAGGCACTTCAATAAGCAAAGTGAACACACTATAATGTGTGTGTGATGTCTTACCATCTTAATTGAATTTGTGTTTTTATTTTAAATGCAGGATTCAGACTCTTCCGATGACTTTGTCCAAGTTCCTGTTGGGGTTCTGCAAGTCATACCGGAGGACATGCCTCTAACGCCATGCAGCAATGTGATCATCCTTGAAGGGAACCTTGTTATGAATGAGGTTCCCAACAATGTCGAAAGCAATTTGTCTTGTTTTTGCTTTAATTTTTGCACTGCATCTTGAATACCCCAAAACTATGAAAAACATTTTTGAGTTCTTTCAGAAGGTTTTGTTGAACATGGGACACCAAAAGCTAAGCCAAAACTGCAAACGTTAAAGAATGCACTTTTGGCCTAGGCCTAGTGTTTGCAGCTTGCAGCTCTAGGGCGTAGATGTTGTGGCAAGGAATATGTGTAATGGGAAACGATGTGTTCTGAATGTTAGTTTTTATTTATCAGTTTGTATTTTTATTTTTCCAGACTAAATGTTGCCAAGCCTTTTTGTTGCGAAGTCTGTTTGTTGCTGTGTTGTCATATTGTTTGGAAATACTGAAGTAATAAATAAATAAATAAATAAAACATGTTCATAATGCCATTTTGTGAATTCTTATTTTAAAGTTGGCAAAACTAGGTATGTTATAGATACGGCAATTTCGGTAGAAATTTTTCTGGACTTTGCTGTGTCAAGATGAAGATCTTAACCCCGCCCACATTGGTGTATGGACATTTCAGAGACCATATCTGGCCAGTTCCTGCTGATTTGGGGTCATTTCTGGGACATGTCATGGTCATATTAGGTCACTTCCTGTTGATTTGGGGACATTTGGGGGACATGTCCTGGTCCTATCAGGTCACTTCCTGTTGATTGGGGGGGCATGTCCCGGTAATATCAGGTCATGTGGGGACATTTGGGTGGCGTGTACTGGTCATATCAGGTCATTTGGGGGGCGTGACCTGGTCATTTTGGGATATTTAAGGGGCGTGTCCTATTGATATTTGGTAATTTCCTGTTGATTTGGGAACATTTGTTTTTTTGCCATTGAAAATGAATGGGCAGACAATTTGAGTACTGCCCACTTACTTTGGCATAGTATATTAAGTTATTGTTACTTATCTTTATTGAGTTCCTGTCAACTTTATTGAAGTGGATTACACTAAGATACCTCAAGTAAAGTAATACAAATTTCAAGTAAAGCCCACTTGTTTTGGCACAATATATTCAAGTTCATTTGACTCAAAGTAATTGAGTTGTAACAACTTGATATGAATTTAACTTTACTAAGATACATTAAGTTCTCACAACTTAGAAAAAAAAGTACCACTCACTTAAATTTGATAATTCCACACTACTTAACACAATAAGTTTGTTTACTTACTTTCCCCAAGGTAATCGGTTTCCTCAATTTATTTAAGTAAACTTAACTTGTTAGAATTTACAGTGTTGCCTCGCTTAATACAATTGAGAGAAAATGTCATATTACACCAATCTAATGACATTAAAAATGTGCGTACTGTACCACAAATTGGGGGGTATAATTAATTATAGTTCATCTTGAGTAGTAAGAATAAACAAATGTTCCACATATCCTGATTTACGTACCGTATTTCCCACATTATAAGGCATACCTAAAAGCCTTCAATTTTCTCAAAAGCCAACAATGCATCTTATAAGCTGATGTGCCATATATATGGATCAATATTGGTTTATCATGACATGACATCCCCTTTAGACCAGCTTCATCTAGTGGATGTATAACGCAACCTCAACCACTACTACTACTACGCCGCATTAATGTGGCACACCCTATGAATGAAAAGTTTTAAAACAGGCCATCCAATGAAGATGCATCTTATACTCTGATGCGCCTTATAGTGCAGAAAACACTGTACCTTACACTACATTAATGCATATCACTGGCAGAGAGCAGGTATTCTTACACATACTGTGCAGGAGATCTGGAATCTCTAGTCATTGTGATTTTGTAACACAATACCGCAAAATCTCTTTGCTCTTCACTTTTATGCTCAATAAATTGGCACAACATCTTACGACAGTCCAAAATTACGAGTATCTGCAATGCTTGCTGAGGTGTCGAGTAATAATAGAAATGGCTAGGGGAGATGGACTAAAGACTATCACTTCCATTTAAACTCCTAATGGTCTCCATTAAAAGTTTTTCCGCTTCTCCTTATCAAGCCGACAGTCAGCTTGACTGCGTGGGAGTCACAATGTCTGAATAGAATACTGCTCTCCATTCTCGCTTACTTCCTGGTCTGGCTATTACCCCACACTACCACCTGCCTTCTATTCCTGCTAATTGATGATGGTAAGGCCATCCTACCAGCTGGTATGTCAGACAAACATTGTTATTGAATTCCTAAACGAAAATAGTAAAAATTATAAGCTCAAACGGACAAGAGCGATATAATTTTGAAACTCCAAATCAGAAACACAATCACAATCAGAAAACACAATTACATTAAATTCCCAATATTTTGGAAGGTTTGAAGGAATTGGAAATAAAAGTGTTAGAGTTACAGTTGTTAGTTTATAATGCAAACAAATGTTTATCTAACTTCAACACTGCATTGAAAGCATGTGCTTTCCCCCCTATCTATCCAGGCCACTTTTCAAAGCAAAGAAATTATGTGACAGTGTGAGTGACAGCTGCAAGAAATTGCAAACATGGCTTTCCGGAGCAATGAAAGAAAGACTGTTTGTTGCTCCGTGAGCTTTTAAAAACCGCCTTTGTATGACTTGGCCTTGAAATCCTAGCCTAGATTAGAATGAAAATAATGGTTGCCCTGTGCTTAAATACCGCGAGGGAGGAGGAAAACTTGAAAACAAAAATGAAAAAGTTGAAAGGGATCAATTTTGTGCGCCTAATACCACATTTGTCTGCTCACTTTATTAAGAGACAAATCAAACTCTCGTTTTTTTTAACAGAACCCGACAACAGTCCAACAACATCTAAGTCCATTTTGTTCCCTGACACTATATTAAAACCAAATTATTCTAAATATTCATAGTCAATAATAGAAATACTATATGTTTTGCATCGTGTAACGTAAACTGCAGATATAGAGTCGCACAAGATAAATTACAATGATATTCAAGGTTAGGAAAATGGTCAGATGGCATATAAAGGACCTTTTCCCAGTCTACCAAGTCTTGCGTGAGATGAAGTATATTAGGCCATAGGACATTTCTGTGGTGACAGTTGCTGAATGGAGTTTCGGACAAAAGAGCACCCAAAGATAAGGAATGAGTGAGACAGCAGTTTCTTTTATCTGTTGACCTCATGAAAACACACACTGGCATTGAGGATGTGAAAGCCAGATCACTGTCTCAGGAGCACTGCACCATCACAGAATCTTTCTTCTTAAAAGGATACAATTCGGGAGTGAGATTGGAGTTAAAAAAGTATTAAAGACGAAAGCAGGCAAAAGAAAAATTTTCTTTCGTTGTCTTGAATAATATGGGAATTAAATATTGTGGCATAATAGGGTACTATGGGTCCTGGTTGATGTATATCCATTTTATCTGTCACTACAATTCACTGTGTTCAGAGACTAGAAAGACGTACTCGCTCATGTTCTAGCAATGCATTTCATTTGTGTGTTGTACGAGTATATTAATTCAATAAGGTCAAAGTTATGTACCAGATTTAAAAAAAAAAAAAAAAAACATATATTTTATGCTTGATGAAGGCATATATGAACAAAAGAAATCATCTGCATACATCAATTTTCACAGCTATTGTGAAAACAGCAATCAAATGGCTAGGTTCACAACAATAACCCATACTGAACATCTGTAATATACGATTTTCCTTGCCAATAACTATACATTTGAAGAGTAGTATAAAATGCTGTCATTATTTTTTTTCTGATGTGAATAGTAAATTTCATCATTTTCTTCATTTGTGTCCCTTACACTCCTCTCCCATGTCAGCTGAGGTGCAAATAATTGTTTTTTTTGTCATGGAATATTATCCTATTTAAAATGGCATGACACATTAAACATTTTTATTAGGATCACTCATCCCGAACTGCTGTTTTTTTTATTTTTTTTATTTTTTATTATTATCATTATTATTTTTCTTGTTGCAAATATATTTAATCCATTTTAAAGGGAGTACTTTTTTTTTTTAATTGTTAATTTTCATTCTATTTTTGTCTCCTACCAACCGACCAACCAACATTACATCTCTCTTAGTTATATGCTTGAATAATTTCCCCCCATTCACCAATAACATTAAGTTGTAAACCTTTCAAACCGATCCATGTCTTCCGTGGTAGGTTTTCTGAGTGATCAGGCAGCAAGTCTTTGCAGTGGTTGGACAATGGGGGGAATAGGGTAAGGTAGGTAGGTAGGCCGGTAGGTTGTTAGGTAGGTCAGTTGGTAGAAAGGTAGGTAGGTGAGTAGGTGGGTAGGCGGGTCAGGTAGGTAGGTAGGTAGGTAGGTAGGTAGGTAGGTCGGTCGGTCGGTCGGTCGGTCGGTCGGTCGGTAGGTAATCGTTTAATTGAGTTAACATTTCATGGCTCAAGCCTCTTTAATATTTGCCACCATAAGCGGAGTTTAAGGAGGGGCTGAAAACTGTTACATTACATTGCATGTAAATGGCTTCCTTTTATATGATATTAAAATTAAGAATTTTCGGTAAAATATTGTCTATAAAAGTTGTAAAGCAATAAAACAAACAACAGAAATGAATGAAATGGACAAAAAAAAAGATATTTTTATAATGGCTCAAAATTATTTTTTGAACAGATCACGTGACTAGCACTTTAGACGGTCATTTGCTTTGCTTAGCCAAAACCAACCGAGGGGACCAAAGAGGCAAGATGGATAAACTTTTTTTTTTTTTCAAACCTAAGCTTTCAAAAGCAACAACAACCACTGAGCAAGAACCCAGGATTGAAAATGTGGACCATGAAACTCTAGAGACCACCATGAAAATGGTGAGCGGAGTTTCAATTTGAAAGACGCTAACCGATGTCTTGCCAATGTAGATACCCCCGTCAAAAATTGTGTCCCCTGGCTGCATCCACACCCACATTAATTATAAATTATGTCCACTTAAACAATTAATTGAAGCCAGAAAAGAACCACAGTTATATAATTTGAGCATCAACATTTTTTAAACTGGGGAAACTCAAAACAGGACTTGAATTACAGTTATAACAGTTATAGGTCATTCTACGAGTAAAACAGTGAAACATTGACATTTTTTACGTTCAGTACGTATGTTACGTTATATGACAGAAAAAAAAAGTTTTTTTTTGTTTGTTTTTTGTTTTTTTTGATGGATTAGCCATTTTTTAAAACCTCGTAGATAACTGCATCACTAAAACATGGAAATCAAGCAAATCAGTGCAGTGCAGTGGCTCCGCCCAGGGGATACAATTTTTGACTGGGGTAACTACATTTGCACGACACTGGCGGGCGTACCATATTCAATGGATGACAATCTTGGCGAAAAGTATAGCCTAAGCAGCCTGATTTAGAATGCCTCTCAAGAATGATTGGAAACAAAAAAAAAAACGCCCATTTTCAACTTATTTTTATAAATATTCTTGTAAGTTAATTTTATTGCTGACACTGCATTTCGGGGTTATCAACATGTTGTGCCCCTCTTGCCCCAAAAGTCTAACTCCGCCTATGTTTGCCACCAAGTAAGTTTACATCTTACTTTGTCATATTTGTATGAGGGCTGGTTAATATAATTAAGTGAATTTCAGCTCTGATGATGGAATTATATTGTACATGTATTTCCCCAATTTTCCCTTCTTCTTTTTTTTTGCGGATCTAACTAAAATGAAAGCTTCAAGCACTTCAACATGGGTACAACATTATTAACTACATGTTCTGTCCTCTTCCCACACAATATCCAATGTGTCTGAATACTGCATGTGTTTCAACCTTTGTTTTTCTATTGGCAATTTCCCTTTGTGCATCTTTGCCAGTGAATGTGTCCTTGCCACTAGCCAATGTAAGACATGCTTTTGAACATACTGTACGTGGTGGTGTCTATGATTCTAGCCTCCAATCCTCTTTCTGCTGTCCTAGCCTCAAACTGTCTGAGCAAAAATACCCACACCACAACTGCTCAGAGACCTAATTTCCACAGACTGCATTCTTCCCAGGAGAGATGCATGTGTGTTTGTGTGTGTTTAGGTGTGTTTGGAGAGCAGGCAGAATAGGTTGCTGTCTCATCAGGTTTTTCTGGCAACTTGCGTCAGAAAAAAATAAAAAGATAAGAATGACAGCATATGTATTACGTTGACAACTGAGGGTACATAATATATGCACAAATTCATATTTAAGAGAACAAGAGAACCATAAAGATTTGAAATTCAAGCAATAATGCAAACGACTTCTAAAAAAGTTCTCAGATGGAGACCTAAGGGGCAGCAAATTACACTGTCCAGTAGCTGTCATCATTGTAACCAATTGAGTTAAAAATATTAGACCCGAGCAAATTGTGATATTAAGTGACTAACACCGCACCACGTACATCGCAAAACAACGTTCAGTGTCCAAAATATTATGTAAATGTCTTTTTGCGAAATACTTCATAATGATTTATTTTCTTTGTCAATTTTTGTTACAGAAGATACCATGTGATGTCACAGATCAAGGTCTCGCGGATGTGTGATTCTTCTTTGAAGCAAGTCACAACCATAGACAATAGTTACTAGACGGCTCATTGAATTGGGCATGCCATTTGTAACTCCAGTCATTGTAATCTCCCTTTAATTTTGAACATGATTTGATTTTTCACATGGTTGTGATATACGTCAAGATCTATGGCTGTAGCTATCTTACTATATTCATCCATTTTGAACACCATTTAGCCTTTGTCAGGGTCGTGGAGTGCTGTAGCCTACCCCAGGTGAATTCAGGCAAAAGGTCGAAACCCTAAAGTGGTTGCCAGTCAGTCGAGCGAAAAGACCATTCGCACACACAATCACACCGCCATTGAGTGGGAATCACACTGAAGGATAGGATAGGATAGGATGGGATGGGATGGGATGGGATGGGATGGGATGGGATGGGATAGGATAGAAGCAAATGTACAATGGCAATCAAGGACTTGAGCATGCAATAATTCCTTGAAATTGTTTGCAGTAGCATATACCGTATTTTTCGGACTATAAGTCGCAGTTTTTTTCATAGTTTGGCTGGGGGTGCGACTTATACTCAGGAGCGACTTATGTGTGAAATTATTAACACATTATGATATCATTTCACATGCTATTTTGGTGTTTTGGAGTGACACTGAAAGTTTGGTAAACTTGTTAGCATGTTCTTTATGCTATAGTTATCTGAATAACTTAATAGCTATGGTCACGTTCGCGTTCTGCCTTTGGCAATGTGTGTTCAATTGTAGTATTGACTTTTTTTATTGAAATGCATGCTTTTAGTTTGTGGCGCTTTCACGCCCACGTGGGGGCACACTTGCAGTTGTTTACGTGAAGAAGAGCGCTCACACGCCAGAAGAAGACCAACAGCTCTGTAGCTCTGACTGAGTGGGTGAGTTAGCGAGAGAGAAACACGGCTGCGAACCTAGGTTCATTGTTTATGCTTGTAAAATATCTCTACAGTGTGTATCTGTGTATATCATCTTTTCTGTTGTTGTTGTTGTGTGTTTTCCACCCGCGGTCAGACACTTAGAGCCAGTTGTGTGGTTGTTTGAACGATGTGCTAATGCTAGCGAACGCATGCTAACCGTTTCTGTCATGTCATTGCTGTAAAAGCACCTAATTATCATTTATTTATGTTGATGCGAACCTGTTTGGTATCGAGGTTGAAATTGATTCAGCAAATTATACGGACGTCCAGCATCGTCAATTGGGAGTTTAGCCCGCTGAATAGCCAGGACCAGGACCGAGCCGTAGCGTCCTAGTGAGGACAGTATATTTGCATTTCGTTTTTCAGCACTGTACACTGTACACTTATTCAGCATGATGTTCTCTACTGTATTTTTATATTAAATTGCCTTTCAAGATGACATGTCTGTTCTATGTATTGGATTTTATCAAGTAAATTTCCCACAAAAATGCGACTTATACTCCAGTGCGACTTGTATATGTTTTTTTTCTCATCATTGGGCATTTTATGGCTGGTGCGACTTATCCTCAGGTGCGACTTGTAGTCCGAAAAATACAGGAAAAGAATTAGTGAAACATATTTTTCATTAATGTGTAAACAGAAACAATATGCTTTTCCAATATTAGATTAAATCGCAATATGCTTCAACCCTCAATACAGGAGTCCCCGGGTTATAAACAAGTTCCGTTCCGACGCTGGTGACGTAACCCAAATTTCAGCGTAAATTGGAATTAACCTTTTAGGTACACCTAAATACCCCTCAATACTCAAAATAACTATCCAAAAACATGTATTATACATCATTGCACCGTCCTGGCCAAGCCAAGAAATCGGAGCTAAGTCCTAGCTAGACAGCAAGCTAAGCTCCAAAATGACAATGACTATGAAAAAAAAAAAAAACACTCTGGCATTGTAGAGTCGAAATTACGTCAATCAGGTGCGTCGTAACCCATGGACTACTTTTACCCAGCTCTAATAAATACATTAAGTTTTTTATTATGATATCTCAAATATTTTGTATTTGTAAGAATTGTGTATCATATATTTTCATTGGTTCGGTTCATAGTGGTTATTGGTTCATTCATATTGTTTTTTTGGGGCCATGAACAGGAATAGTACTGAATACTCCTTGTTCACCTGAAGGAAAGTGATGTCACTGAGGGTTCTGTATCAGATGCGAATTTTGATTCATCATTTATTTGGAGAGACATGGAAAAATCAATTTCACAACCGCTAAGAGAAGCAGCTGATAGGTTAGCCAGTCATCCAAGGCAATTACCCCAGTCATCAAGGCAGTTAAAATTAATGCAATCGATAACTTACCCTTTCCTGTTTGGAAAACCCCTCCTAACACCATTTGATTGGCAACCCATTCTTTTCCGTAAAAGCAAAGGCAAAAGGCAATTGTGAAAGAGAAAAGCATAGACAATTAAAAGTGAAATAGAAAAGGCAAAAAAAAAAAAAAAAATTGCGATTGTTTTTTCTGTTTGTGTTTTTCAATGACAAAATGTAAAAGTCATTGACAAAAATTGTCGTTTTTTTTCGTTTGTGTTTTTAACCCTGGAGAACCCAAGGACCCTTTTCTTCTTTGGAAAATTATGAATTATACATTAAATGACTGCTATAAGTTAACTGAACACCAAAATATATGTTTTTTTTTTCAATTTTAACCCTTTATTCCCTAATTTAGGATTAGGGCGAAATTTAACCCTTTGGGATTTAGGGGTATCATTTCGAAAAATCAGAATACCAAAAACTGTCAGTAAACTATTCAGAATTTAAGAAAATAATCAATCAATTACACAGCTACATTGAACAATATAACTTTTTTGTTTTATTTGTTGCATTTTAGAACTGGATTTTGAATGTACAAACACGGTTTGGCCAATGGAAACAAGAACACATGGACAAAATCACTGCTGGAAATAAAAAAAACACCATTGGTCTTTCTTATCCAAAAATCTGTCAGAACTCACACTAGACATTGTGATAGTCTTTGAAACAATTTCTTTTTTTGTTAACGCAGAGAGGTACTGCACATTTTTCACAGTGCATTTCAGTCTTGAGGTCCTTGCACACAGCACAACGACGGCGATTTTCCTCCTTGACAGGCCAATGGCCGATTTGGTCAAAACGGACATCTGCACTCTGATAAACTCGAACAAATCTTGGTGGTGGCGGGGATGAGGGGGAGGAGGAGCGAGGAGTTGATGGCCTACCCCGCTTTCTTGGTGTTCCAACTTCAGCCAAACCTTGAGCAACCAAACCCTGAAACTTGCGAAGCTTGAGAACTTTAGATCCAGTGATTCCCTGTGCCTCACAATCACGCTGGTAAAGGAGCCATGCATTGATCACCGCAACAGACATGAAGTGCCAGAAAATTATCATATACCAGCGACGGGTCCTGATGGGAAATTTACAGCGTGCAAGATGCGCATCCAGCATGTCAACACCTCCCATGGAAGCGTTGTACTCTTTGATGATGTTCGGTTGATCTATGTAGGTGTACTCTTTTTTGGACTTGTCCCAGCGCCTAGCTTTTCTCAAAGGTTCTGGTCCAGCATATGTTGACATCAAACTGACTGCTTTCGTGTCTTGCCATTTCAAACAAACTGTGTTGGTGTTGGACTCCAGTTGATAATCGTAGGAGCCACGGCCTTTCTTGGACAGGTCTTTGTCAGGTATCAGGTTCCACTTGGACATACGGTTTTCCCTCACAGTTCCTGTGTAGTAGATTCCCTTTGCTAATAATTTTTCAATGAGGGGCATGGAAGCAAAGAAATTGTCAGCAAAAATCAGGAAATTTACTTTATCTGCAAGCGATTCGCATAACTTCACTACAATGTCTCCACCAACTCCCAGCTGACTCTTTTTTGGCCCTTTTTGTCCATTGCCACCACCTTTTCCTTGATATATGTCAAAGTCGTGCAGGAGGCCAGTGACACAACAGCGTGCCCACACTTTGAATCCCCAGGGATGTGGCTTTCCTTATGCCACCAAATTTACCTTTTTACGGCACCATCATCTCATCAATGGATTGTTTTTGTCGAGGCGCAATTGTCAGACATTGTCTCCGAAAAGAATCCAAAAATGGTCTCAGTTTCCAAAGTCGATCCATTTTTACTTCTTCATTGGCCATTTCATTGTCTACAAAGTGGATGACAGAGAGTAGCTGGTTGAATCGGTTGCGACTCATTATGTCTGCCACAGGCCCATAACGGACTTCACTTTCCCAGTACTGACGTACTCCAGACATTTGAACTAATCCCATCCTGAGGTACATTCCAAGAACTTGTTCTATCTCCTTTACTGAAGTGTTTACACAGTTCCTGTGTTTTTGAACACTGTGCTGATTGGTATGTTCTACAATATTTTCCAACATATCAAGGGAAACAAAGCGGCGAAAGTAAACCAGCGGTGTGTCTGTTGTGGCATCCTGGTATGATTCAACTTGTTGTCCTTGAAAACTCACGTCAGGTAACTCAAAGACTTTCTTTCGCCACCTGTAAGTTTTTGTGGCACAATTAGGGTCTAACTGTGGGCTTGCAGTCTCTGTAATTTGCAGATCTTCATCACTGGACGAGTCATTGGGCAAGTCACTGTCTTGGGCAGAAGATTCACCACCCTCACTTTCATGTGGTTGAAACGATTCATCAGAATAACTATCGCTGTCCGATTCTGCACCAAAGTCACTATCATCAGCTTCAAGTTGTTCCAATACTTGTATTACAGTGTACTTTCTCTGTTGCCTTCCCTGTCCTAAAGAGCAACTGGCCATACTCCCTAAAAAGATATAGGTATTTATCAGTCCCTGTACCTTTAACTTAGTAAAATATATTACACAAATGAACTAATTTCAAGTCTTTAGCCAAATACAAGACTGTCACCATTCTCTGTGACAAAGTCACCAGAACCAATGTGGCTGACATTTTTTACCCCATACACCCGAAGTGTCATTTTTGACCCATTGTTTTTTGGACTAGCTCAGAGTTGCTAATTTATCAAAATATATATATAAAACATACTCCTAGGCATTCTGCAACATGATATGAAATAGATTAACAAAAAAAAAAATAAATAAAATAATTTACCATCTGATGGTTTGCTGAGAAGATGGTTTTGTTTGGATTGATTTCCAGCTCAACAAAACAGCATGTTGCCAGCCATCTTGTCACCACCACTGTGGCTCATGTAAGTGCAATATTCATCCACTAGATGGCCCCGTGCAGGGGTCAGAAGTGGCACTCTGGAATTGAGAAGTTAAATTTGTAAAAAAAAAAAAAAAAATTTGAGTAGCAGAATTTATAGGGGCGAAATTTGACCCCGTGGGTTCTCCAGGGTTGAAAAAAGCAAAAGTCAATGATAAAAAAAAAAAAAAAAAAAAAAAAAAAAAAAATTCATCAGTCTTTTTTCCATTCATGATTTTCAGTGACAAAAAGTAGAAGTAAATGACAGAATATACCTTTATATTTAATTTATCTATTCATTCATTCATTAATTTCTCATCATATTAAATAATTAACTTATTTATTATTTTATTTTTTTATTTATTTTGGCACTCCATAGATTCCATATATAATGGATAGACTGACAGGAAAAACACAAAAAACTTCAGGGCCCATATCCAAAAAGGTGTAGTTAGTCTGACATCCAAAAGAACAAGCAGCATTCTTATGACCTGATTAGATCTGGATTGAAGCTTGAATTTGTAAAATTGCATTATAGAGGTGGCAGTTTGAGGTATAATTGAACACAGATTAGGTCTTGGGCAGGTTAATAATACACAGAAACATCTAAGATTCTTAATGCTAGCTAATATCCACAAAACATAATGAGATTGGTCAATATCTCCATACATGAGGGTTCAATTCAAGGCTCCAGCATTTGTAAGTGTAGTTTTAATATTCTCCCAGTGCCTGCCAGGTTTCCTCCGGTACTCTAGTTTCCTCCTAGATTGCAAAAAACATGCATAGTCAGCTGATTGGACACACAAAATCCAAAAAGGTTGTTTGTCCAGTTCTGGAAGTACCCTTCTCCTTACCTGGTACACCAGACTCACCGCTGTTCCAGCTTTAGAGTCTGGCGACCGTTCGGCAGATCAAATTCCCAGGGCGGAGCAAGCCACAGCAAACAGACAGCGGAGTGGACCAATCAGCGACGGGCGGACGTGCCGTTGATAAAGCGACAAAAAACCTCTACCGCGAGGGAATAAACATACAAGGAGAACGAAGCACGGAGACGTTTATTCAACATAGCTAGCACGAGACAGACTGTTGGTTTTAGTGACTCGATGTGTTTTTGGTTATTTAAAACTGAATTTACCGCAGATCAGAACATATTCTCGGCTCTCCCGTTCGCCATCTGTGTTGTTGTGGAGACGACTTCCAATGCGCAAGAGTGACGTTGCACGTTAAGAACACGTCACACAAATAAACAAATCTGATTGCACGGATTATTTCGTTCTGGCTCGAGAGGCCAATAAAGAGATGGATCCCAGACTCTTCCCACAGTGTTTGAAAAATACAGGGAGAATAGTCTGGCGGTGCCAGGCAACCCTCCTCCTACCCATATTTAGCTGAGGTAACCTCCAGTACCCATGCGACCCTCGTGCGGATAAGTGGTACGGAACATGAATAAACAAATTTATATTTCCATACACAACTAAAAGAATAATACATTAGAAATAACAACAAGTCATAAGTCAAATCGTAAGTAACGATGACATAAGGCATCTACTCTACACCACTGCTTGCAGCAAGTGACTCAAAATGTTCCAACAGATGCTATCCCCAGAAATGGTGAAGAAAGGAAGGAGAAAAAAAACAAAACAAAACACACACACTAAATCAGATCCAGAACCATAACATCAGAGAGTGTACTCAATTTTTTTTTTTTTTACACAACCGAACTTTATTTATAAAGCACTTTGAAAACAACACCAGTTGCATAGAAAGTGCTGTACAGTGAACATATTTAATTAAAATTGAGAAAACAACAAAAAACAACAGTATAGTACAACACATAAATGAGCACGAAAAGAGCTAAGTCTCATCACGCTAAGACTAGAATGCCCAGTAGAGGCCGATTCAGTCAAAGGCAAATGACATGAGACTAAAGAATAAAAATAGGTTTCAAGACGAGATTTAAAGGGATCCACTGATAGAAAGACTTGTAGTTCTTAAAAGATAAATGTTAGTACAAGTTATTATAATTTGATATTGTAACCCCTCTTGATGTTTTTGTTTTTATGAAATTTGTAAAATTATTTTAACTAGTAGGTCGCTATTGTTGATGACGTCGCAGCGCGGTGACGTCACAGGGCCACGCTGCCAGAATTCCACCCGTCACTCTTAAAAAAAAAAAAAAAAACTGTCACTCTTTAATTATGTAAGGTCGTGATTTAAATACGCCACAAGGTGTCAATGGCGAGTTTTACATTAATTAGGGATCAAGCCAATGATTGCGTTTTTTTCCCTTGACTGACGCTGTAGTTTCTTTAATCCACAGTGGGAGAGAGAATGGAGAGTGGACACAGGCATTCAGATTCGTAGCTCAGACCACGATGTTTATTGGCATAAGTTTGGGCAACTGTTTCACAACTCAAATAAGTATCACACTCTAAAAAATGATTTATGGGGCTAGTTGGTATGACTTGAAAACATGAGCTTTTTCAACATAAAAATGGCTTTTTTTCACTATTCATGTTTTATTAAGTTGGTAACTTCTTTTATGGAGTTAATCAAAGTTAAATATTAAGAAAGACGTATTAACTTAAAAGTATATTGTTTTTGAATAAGCTTTTCTGCTTTCACGTAACAAAGGGAAAGATTAAGTGAGTGAAATTTAATTTCTATTCCATTATTAAGTTCGTGCAACTTCCTAAATTCCCATCACATGTGCATATTACCACGGGAAAAGAATTGGCCATTTTCTGCCTTACAATATTTGCAGTCAAAAAGAAAATGAAAACAGATTTCATTACCATACATCAAGCAGCATACTCGAAAAAATTACAAAAATGTTTACAACATTTAAATAAATTATCTTAAAACAGGAGTTACTTTTCAATCACCCTATATTGTTTGTACATTTGCAAACATTTTGTTGTACACTTGTTTTGCACTGTGTGTTGTTGTGCCATATCTGTGAATCAAAGTACTGGAAGTACACTTTTCGTTTATACCTGCACCTGAAGTGAACTGTTGACAATGTTTAGGATGTTTATATTGGTTTTGCTCTGCACTTTCATTTTGTCCATTCTTTTGAGTTTTGAAATATGTATTTTTTTCCAAATAAAACTGGAGTTGCCATGTCCAATTTATTTTGAAAAACAAGGTACTCTTAGGCGGCACGGTGGCTGAGTGGTTAGCACGTCCGCCTCACAGTTCTGAGATCAAGGGTTCAATCCCAGGCTTCGGCCTTCCTGTGTGGAGTTTGCATGTTCTCCCCGTGCCCGCGTCGGTTTCATCCCAAAAACATGCATGGTAGGCTGATTGAGCACTCTAAATTGTCCGTAGGTATGAGTGTACCTGAATGGTTGTATGTCTCCTTGTGCCCTGCGATTGGCTGGCAACCAGTTCAGGGTGTCCCCTGCCTACTGCCCATAGTTAGCTGAGATAGTCTCCAGCACCTCCGCGACCCTCGTGAGGAAAAAGCGGCATGGAAAATGAATGAGTTGCTCTTACTCAATAAATTAAAGTACCATTTTGCATCAACTTTTGAGTTGAGAAATTAAAATGAAGGAGTTATAGCAACCTAAATGAAGTAGTTTTATTTCTTATTAATGCTATAAAAATTGAGTTGGTTCTACACAATAAAGCTTGTGGAGGACAATAAATAATGATGGTTCAACTAGAATAATTGAGTTAGTCCAGTTAGAAAATTTATAAGGGAAGTACTTAATCATTGCTTAGTTGAATTTACTCAAAAAATTAAATGCAAATTGTTACAATTTTTTTAAGTAGAGCCAGTGGATTTTTTTTTTGAGTGCATATAGTGAAAATACTACAAAACTAATACTCATATCTCTCAAAAAATGTCACCAAGACGAAAAGTGCTTCAATCTGTATTATTGAGGACCTATTCTCACACAGTTAACACAACAATGCAAAGAGAATTGGCATTCACAATCAAAATAGGTGCGCAAAATAGGCATAAAACTTACTTAGACTTTGGTTAAACTATATTTAAACATTTTAGCAACTCCTTTAGCTCAAACACTGAATGGCAATATTTAGTCACAGTACACAAACTATGACGCTAGGAGCCATTTTCAGCAGTCTTGTGAAGTCAACATTCAAATGAACGTGAATCACAATAGACCCAGTCAAAAAAACAAAAAAAAAGGGAGCTACGGCATCAGTCGAGGGACAAAACGCACTCGTTGGCTTGATGTCTTATTAATGTAGAACTCGCCATTCACACCTTGTGGTGTATTTAAATCACTACCTTACATAGTTAGAGTGACTTTGAAGTACGGCAGCGTGGACCTGTGACGTGACCGCCCTGCGACGTCAACAACAAAGGCGAGCTACTAGTTTATTTTTTAATTAAAAATTTTACAAAATGTATTAAAACGAAACAATTAAGAGGGGTTTTAATATCAAATTATTATTACTGGGACTAACATTTATCTTTTAAGAACTACATGTGTTTTTATCCGTGGTTCCCTTTAAAAATGGGCAGTGAGCCGGCTTGATGAGGACGAAACCAAAGTTGTAGGCCCCAGATTTAAAATACTTTGTCCGTTCTGAGCTTCCGCTTGGACCCCGGTTCCTCAAGTAACACCTCCATGGCACCAAGCAGGCATATGAGGATGGACATGTTCAGAGAGGTATGGTGGTGCTAGGCCATTTAAAGATTTCAAAGCATATAAAAAAAAAATCTTAATGTGGTCCCTCATTCCTGCACGAGTTCAAAGGTGAGCAGCCGAATACTGGCTGACTCAAAAATAAAGTGCATTACATTAATCCAGCCGATTTGTGATAAAAGCCTGGATTACTGTTTGAAAGTGTTTAATTACGTAGTATTTAAACGAGTGTACTATAATGAGGTATGTGTCTGTTATTGGAGTCATTTTGTGTGTAAGTTTTCTATTGTATCCTAGTTCTTGTCTCAAGAGAATGAAAAAATGAACAGGAAGAACTAGGTCAACTATGTGACCTTGATGAGACAAAAGTAGCTTTGGGACAGTTTTGGACTGATCTGCAAGTATAAAAATAACTCGGTTGAAAACCTACCAGCAGCTACAAAATGGGAAAAAAAAAGTGATTTTTTTATGTTTTATTTCTACACGCGTTATAAAGACAATCATGTGTTTATCATGTGTGACAATCATTGTTTTGACTGTTGTTACAAATCTATTACTAAAATCATCTATCAATCAGAATTCAGTTCAGACCAGCATTTTTTTTTTAAAAACAGTTTAAAGAAGGCAATCATTTGTTCCATACCAATTATTAGTAACTTTCCCTGTGCAGGTCCTTAAGGAAATAGTTTGATCTCATTGTTCACCAAAATTGACCTCTAACCCCCCAACTTGACTTTGGATGACTGGACAAAAATTCCCCAAATGTTTTGGAAAGCATTCCCATGCAGAAAAAAACGCTAATGGGGTATCACTGCACATTTTTTTTATCCCTATTTTTTGTTATATGGTTTACTTTGTACCACTGTCCTTAAATGGTCATGGAGCTATGTATGAGAAATCTTAAACGGTTATTTTTTTAAAAATGCTCATTTGAATTTTGTAATTTCTCCACTGAAGCAAAAAATGATTAATATGAACTGTAAGTCATGTGCCATTTACACTTGGATTGGATATATCATTAATATCAGCAGAATATTGTATTAATTGAATAGAAATCCTTGTTGCAAACACTTTCACATTGGATCATCAATACATCAAGCGATTTTCTTTCCCTACACCAACCAGCCACATTTATTTTGCCAGTGAAAATAAAAAAGGAGAAAATGTGACAGATTTTCTATTGTCACTTTGTAAGATGAGTAGGATGCCCATGATGAACTGTCTGCGATTCCTGACACTGCTTCAGAAAACAACTTTTGAATTTATTTTGTGCTTTGCTTCAACAATAAATAAGAATGAGACAAGGACTTTTGCTTTTTTTACCCAGAGCCATGTCTCACATTAGTCAACAATGAACAGACAGCCCATATAAGGTCATTGAAATCTGTTTAATACCTTTTTGAAATTATTGATATAATAAAAGAATACCCCCCCCCCCCCCCACCACCCGCCCAACACACACACACACACAAAAATTTAGTGTGGCTGCATTAGGAAGTCTCTACTATTCGGCTGTGGCACAGTTGGTAGGCCAGGCTATACAGTAAATATGATATAGGTGAGGCCAATTTAAATAATCTAGAGCTGGTTAGTAGCATCATTTTTTAACACAACGGCAGTGTTCCCAAGCCTTTCAAGTGATTCACTAAGAATAATATAGTGGTTAGCTAAATGGACTCACTCAGTGGCTCATTCTGACTACATCACACTTTTGCATTTCAATTTTTTAAATATGGGTTTTTTGAGTCATTTTTAAAGGTTGTTTTTTTTCTGCAGACATATTTCTAAATCCGGCGCTTTAAGGTATTCTAAGTTATGTCGCATTACAACAGCCCTTCAGTAATCAAAGATTTTAATTTTATCTATCGACTTATCCATCCATTTTCGAGACAGCTTATTGTG
The DNA here is from genome assembly GCF_030265065.1 of Corythoichthys intestinalis. Lineage (NCBI taxonomy): Eukaryota > Metazoa > Chordata > Actinopteri > Syngnathiformes > Syngnathidae > Corythoichthys > Corythoichthys intestinalis. Next base: position 38,087,334 of record NC_080400.1, read on the forward strand.
GTCAGGGTAATGGGATGCTGGATACTATCCCAGCTGACTCCAGGTGATAGACTGAACTGGTCACAAGTCAGTCACAGAGTAATAATTCCACTGCTGTTTCATGATGGCCAAATAAATGGCTGTCTCAAATATTCAAGGTGAACGGTTCAAGTTTTGGCTTAGGACTCCAATTTTTTTTTTTTTTGAAGGAAGGTTAATTGAAAGCTAAATTGTATGTATATGTGAATATGATAAGATTTGATTACATAACAACCCATTTAGATATTTAGATAATGGGTGGGATTTCTTTTGTGAAGTCTTGTTCAGTATTAATAAGCACAAGTTTGCTACAGCACACTATAGGCTGAAAGCCGTGATGAAGAGCGTACATGCCCTCTGCTGGCTAACTTGTAACCTACAGAAACAATAACTCCACAATTAATTAATCAGTCCTAATAAATAAATTAATAAAAATCCGGCTCTGAGGATCGATAGATACCGGCCCATGGTACATGGATACCAAGATATCAGTTCTGGAATGACAGAGGAGTAGGACTTCAAAGTTGACATCAACAAGAAAAAACAAGAAGAAGAACAACAACAACAGCAACGACCTGAGTGGTGACTTGACAGGCTTTCAGAACCTAAAAATGAAGTAGGCTATATAATGAATAAAGAAACAACACCAAATACTTAATCCGGTGTGTCACTGCCCACACACGTGTGTGCAAAGTCGTCCAGGTGTTAATGTTAGTTGGTTCCCTGCTTTTAACTTAGTAAGCTAACTACACAAGAACCAGTTGTTGCTTTTGCATTCAAAGCACACTTACCCGCTCTTGCACTCTTAAACATGAGGCTAAGAATCCAATCTCCAGGGACGGGGAGAGTAAATGGCAATTTGAGCTGTAGCACTTTGCCAGTAGATTGTGTGGATTATGTGTGCTCTTTCTGCTTTGTTGCAAGTCCGTAACAAAGTCAAATAGACATAGTGATGGACAGAAAATAAAGCAAAAATGACACACGAGATGGCAGACTTGACACCCCAACAAACTGGATCTAAGGATGTGAGTATATGCTATGATGACTTGTTGAATAGTATTAAACTTCGTTGAGTAGACCAACAGAGAAACTAACGTATAGTTAAAAAAAAAAAAAAAAAATAGTACGCGTAATATGAACCAAACGTAAAGGGAAGACAATAAAGCTTCCATGTGAATATATGTAATTGCATATTGTTAGTGGCTGAGATAAAAAATCAAAAACAACAATATTTCTACTGTATGGGTAGAAAAATAAAGGTTCTTCATATTAATTTTTCTAAGACATCTTGCAAAAAATACTAGATGTGATTACCAACACAAATCATTTAAATGCATGGAAACAAAATATTTTTTTGCAGTACTCCAGAACTCTTTTCATACAGTACAGTATATGCAGATAGATGTACGCACGCACATGTACGCACAAACACACAACCCCAACACACATTACAGTAATGTTTCTTGGGTCAAATAGTACAAATAACAAATAAAACATTTAAGCATCGAGGAGTGTCAAACACACCCCTGTGTAGGGTGTTAACATTAATTTGGTAATATGATAAAGACCTGATCATATTTGGACAGTGCATCTAAATGCACACTCAAGAGAAAAGCACAGCATTATCCTACCTACTACTGGTACCTTGAAAGATACTATTTTTGTGTTCCACCTATGGATGCTTCTGTCCCTTTTTAAATTGTAAAATTAATCCAGCAATTAATTCCTTGGAACAATAGGACTATATTCAAACAGTGCTATGGTAGATTTTAGTGTTTGATTTGAATCCCTGTCACTTGAGATGTAAACTCAGGCATGTCTGCCCTTTCTTTAGATTTGTAGTGGATTTCATTTTTTCAGTCTTTTCCAAAGAAATCATCAGACTAATTACTGTAGGGTTGTATATAATTGAAAAAATTAAGAAAAGAATAAATAAGCACCATTTACAGTACATAATGTAAACAGACTCTCTTGAATCTTTGCTTCTAAAGGTCATATACTATCCAGATAAAGTTGTAGCGGCGCAAGTCAGATCCAATTAGGAATAAAGAATTAGTCCCAAAATGTAATTTCATCCAGATGGTGTTTTTTCCATTCCAGCGGCCTGACTACATAGTGACTTTACACAAAGTGATGCTAAATATGGTAATACTCAGGATTAAAATATAGGGATTTTGTTTTGTTTTGTGAGACCTTAATAGTTCCGATCTGTAAATCTTAAGTGTATTCAATTGCTAGGCTTTTTAAAGTGTTCACTGGCCACGCAAACAATGCTAAATACATATCTGATGTTAGTAATTCATCTTTATAGGTGCTTTATTTTACCAATCATCAAGAATAGCAATTTTGTCAAACATCGATATGTTTGTCAAGTTATTTTTTTACTTTTATGTGCAAAGGCGACAGTTACAACTTAGGTTTACTTGTGAACTGAGCAAGAGCATATACTAATACAAGGAATTCAACTTGTTTTGTATTGCTGATCTCAGTCTAAACGTTACACATTTTTGGCCTTTATGTGGGCGGGCCTAAATAAGGTGAAAAACATCAAATAACATCCCTTAAATTATTAATAAGTGTATTTTTGAGATTTAATTTTTTTCCAGCAGGCATCATTTTTACATTCAAAAGTATGCAAAAAGTTCCAGAGTTTGCAGCATTAGAGAGTCTGTTTAAAAACTTTAGTGAAAATGCCTGCATGCATGGAGACAAACAATCTGTCACACTCCATGGCAATCTTTTTTTGGACTGTCATTCTGCAAACCCACTCTTCACCTGTTGTGTAGCCTGTTGTTTTCTGTAGCGTGATTAGCACTTGTAGGAGTCTTGTAATTGCTATCCAGCGTAGGACGCCTATTAAAACTACATGCAGGATTTGGCAATGATCAGGCACACAGAAATAATATGTCCTGGTGCAGACATGTTTTTTTTTTTTTTTTTTTTTTTTTGTTTCTGCAACTCAGCATGCCAAATATTTTCAAAAACTATGGTCAAAGTTGGCTACAATTAGAATTTACAAATAAATCTAACCTGTTTATTGTTACCTCATTCAGTGAAACCGAAACATTAAGTCGGAGGTTATGTATTCAGTTCTGTACCGATCTCTAACCCGCATGCAAACTAATCCAGTCATAGACTTTGGGGCATTCCAGGTACATATCTGATCTTCTGGGAGGAGAGAAGTTAGTTTCCTGCTCAATAGTGCTATCATCAAAATCCCACTCGTCACAGGTGATGGAGGTGTGAGAAAATGATCTAGTTTTACATGACATGATGCAAGCAAACCCTTTCCATAGTTTTCAGCCAAAATAAAATTGTGATTTTGGTCCGAAATTATTTTTTTCAAAAAAAAGTCAAGACCGAAATTGAAAAGTTGCGTTGACGCAAGCAAATAGCACGGTAACGTGCACTTCTTTTTTTTTTTTTATTTATTTATTTTATTTTTTTTTTTAAACCTGTCCTGTTCAGCTGTTTGACACAGAGAATGGAAGTCTAAGTGCCCAGATTCTGAACAGTTTTAATGTTTCACATTGAGAGTCTGACATACTCCCATTGTGATCATTCAAAATACCTTTTTATTATGACAAAGCAGCGAACAGGAAGGGATTATGGGGGGACAGAAGAAAAGAAATACAAGAGAAGAAGGAAAAGAAACACATACACAAACAACAACTAGAAATACATTGAACATCTAAACTAGTTACTAATATGCTGGTGCTATCGTCAGCGAGATGTATTTCCGGTTTACACCATGTGGGGGCCTATTGGCCAGTGAAAGAGGAGAATGGGGGTGGGGGTGTCTATAAGCCTATAAGCTAAGTGATTGAAAGGGGTAGAGTGTACACAAATCAGTTCTGTGATCTAGAACCCAGTAATCGTGTGAATCTCTTATGAGTAAGCCCGTTGGCGACCAACCCTACGCCGCCGCATCGCCAATCCCGGCACCGGGACCCCCGACCCGAGAATGCCCTACCACATCCAGCAGCACGCAGGCCCCACCGGGCGCGCGACAGCCACGCAGACGGGCGGAGAAGCCGCGCGGGCGCCAACCGAGGGCCACGGCCCCCACCCAGCCAGCCCGGGGAGGGAGGGCGGGCGTGGGGGCGGGGGGCCATGCGCAGCCCATCCCTCCTCCCGCAGCCCAGCAAAGGAGCCATCGTCCCCCCCCGGGACCCAGGGTGGTCCCCCGGGCCACCCGCGCACCCATCAACCGGCCTTCAGGGATGGCAGGAGGGGACGCATCACCAACCCCACGACTACACCCACCCCCGCCCGCCCACCCGGGCCACGAGCCACAGCCGCAGCCCCCCAACCGACACGGGACCCCCAGCGGCCCACCAAGCCCCAGGCAAGGCAGGGTCCCCCGCCGGTGCAGGCGACACCCCGCTGATACACCGGCGCCCAGTCAGCGACCCGCGACGGAGCGCAGGGCGGATGCCCAGCCAGAGAAGAGAGGGGAAGGCGGAGGCAGGAGAACGCCCAGGAACTGCCACGGGGCGATGCAAGATCGGAGACCCGACCCCCCAACCTACTCCCGCGGCCGGCAGCCGAGGCAGAGGGGAGGCCACACCCCAGGAGCCACGCCATATAAAAAAGTGTGGGACCCACCTACCACCCTATTACTGTGGCTGCCAGGTTCCCGACTGGCAGCCATCACCCAGCACCGTGATGGGGTAACGTGCACTTCTTTTGCAACTAGAAAGGCAACATTTCTAATGAAGTGTTGGTTCAGCACAGCTATGTATGAACAATTATAGTCGAACAGAACTCGGGACATTGACTTTCTACATTTAGATCTCTATTCTTGCCCCATAGAGCAGCTAAAACTGGGCTACCAGCTTTTCTTTCCAATCTTTGGAAACTTTGCTCTAGTTCCCTCGTATGGGCAACCACAACCTACCTCTCTTTTCTCAGTGACTCAACTGCAGGGGGTGCAATTTGCTCGAGGCCTGGCACGGGGATTTCATCCCGATCTCCCGTGTGCTTTTGTCCGCAAATAGTGCGTCTCGGTTGCAGAGCGCCAGGAGGTTCATTTCTGTATATTCATCCAAACATGCTCGAAAACGACCATAATGGATCATGCCAAGTTGCCAGTGGGTTTCACACTCATCAAGCTGTCTCAACCTGCCCCATTTTGGCCATTAAGATCTCAAATTGAGTTTCATCTGAAAAAAACAATATTTCACTCTGGCTCTCTGGCCCAAATCTGGTGGCGATGTGACCATGCACATTGTCTTGAAGTCCAAACTACAGCTGGTGTGCAGGATGTTTGCGTTAAGGCTGTTATTAACGTGTTAACTGATAACTGATATACTGTATATCATATATCTGATTGTTAAGATCATTTTTAGATGATTATTAAATATTTGCTTTTAAAAATGAGTGTCTACAATAAAGTTGAGTTGTTGATGATTGATTACTACAATGAATCTTTTTGTGATTCATTGCAATAAAGAGATGTTTTAATGATTGATTGCCAAAGAAATATAGTTAGACATGTTCTGCTTTAAATAAAACTGCCTTGTCATTTCAACTGGTACAAACCGGCCTATGCTCCACAGGTCAACTTTGAGGACAAGCCGCAGTCATTAAGAAATCAAACTGTCGCTACAAACTGTTACATTTTATCGGTTGCCAAATGCATATTGCTACATGAAATGTATCAGCACACATGTATCTAAATCCACCCACATGCACACACATAGTCACATGTTCAAGGGGTGTCGCCAGCTTGCTTCCCCAATTCTCTTATAGGGCAAGACACCCTGTTACTAGGGCCAACCCAAATAAAAAGAAAGGTCATGGGAGGGGTAGGTTTAGAACAATCTTGGAAACTGTATTGTGTAGTCTAGTATTGCATCGTATAGTTCCCTCCCGTTCTCTTTGCAAGTTTCTCAAAAGCTGAGTACCTTCTCTGATTATTCTAGGTAATTTTATAAATGTCAACCCAAGGATTTATATTTGAACTTCACATAAATATATATATATATATATATATATATATATATACAAAAATAAAAAAAACATATATATATATATATATATTAGGGCTGTCAAACTATTAAAATTTTTAATCGAGTTAATTACAGCTTAAAAATTAATCTTAATTAATCGCAATTCAAACCATCTATAAAATATGCCATATTTTTCTGTAAATTATATGTATATTCTGTAAAATAAATTGTTGGAATGGAAAGATAAGACACAAGATGGATATATACATTCAACGTACGATACATAAGGACTGTAGTGGGCATTTCACTCTACTGTCATTTAAATCTGTCTATGCTGTCCTCACTCCGACATAATATGTATTTTTATACATATATAATATTTTAACGTGATTAATTTAAAAAATTAATTACCGCCCGTTAACGCGATCATTTTGACAGCCCTAATATATATATATATATATATATATATATATATATATATATATATATACCGGAAAACGCTCAGGTGACTTAATGTTCCGCTCTGAGACCCCCAATTTCGCCAAATTTCAGAGTTGTCATATATGCAAGTGTGATACATCATTAGAAGGGTTAAAATCTCAATATTCTGAGGGAAGAAAATCTTTGAACAGGAGGGCATTTAAAAAAAATGTTTTTAAACCCCTAAACCCTAACTGGAGGTGAGAGAATGAGAGAGCATAAATAAAGACACCATGGTTTTACCAAGCTATTATCCCATTGGCCGACTTACCTTGTTTCGATCCAAAAACTCTGTGTAGCATGTACCACCGAGTGTCAAGACACAGCTGTGAAAGGCCACAGCCGGATTTTATGGGTGAAACATGGTAATATAGCAATGGTCGCGATGCAGAAATCGCAGACATCAAGGAGTGGTCGAGATTTTCTTTTTTATATATTTACCCTTTAAACGTCTTTTTTAAAATGTTTCACTGTTTGGATCGATTATTTATCATCTAACATATCGGAGAAAACGCAACAGTAACAAAAAAAATACAGTTAAGCAATAGTTATGAGGTAGATATCCGTGACTTTTTTACAGACGCCATTTTTTTCATTGTGACATAATTTGTTTAAAAGTTTCAAATATTGGAGTGAATTTTTTTTTATTAAGTCGTTTTTTTTTTTTTTTTTTTTAAGCTACATATTAGACATCAATTAATGATTCGAAGCTATATATGACAGAAATTTTGAATGGTAAATATAATTGATTACCTTCATTTCATGGCTAGGTTGAAACAAAAGCGGTTGCACGATGTCTGTAAATGGGGGTCTCCAGAGTAAAACGGACAATTGAAAATAGTTCGGGGGCTTAATGCACTATGAATCTGCTATGGCTGTATATAGACATATTGTTCTATCAAACACAACGGTTCTTTTGGCTTAAAATACAGCAGTTTATTATAAAGAGGGGTGCAAGAGCAGAAACTGCTTTTTCAGTCTTGTCTGTTTTCCGCCATATATATACTATATAATTAGATGTACAACCATCAGGTTTAATCCATCAAGGCTGATTTTTCCTTCATTGCATATCTTTCCTCTCAGACAGCCAAAGTCCTTGGGTATCAAACCCAGTTTTAGGAGGTTAAGAAAATGTGCTGCATCACAAAGAAACTGTAATAATCATGACTTTAATATTGTAAAACAGGCATTCATTTTCCAGTTTATATTTAACAATTTGTCTGTTTTAATTTCGGAAAAAAGTTATAGGAATACCCATTACATTTAATATCACTTATTATTACCCGAAATGAGCAAGGCCAAAAGCTATTGTGTTTATGACCCACTCACATTTGTAAAATCTTGGATATCTCAATGCATTTGCCTAGTATACAATACCTCTGCTAACTCAATCAGGATCTCACTTTCAGGTTATTTGACAAAAGAACACTGGATGTAGCAGAATCCTGGGTAGTCAATTTAGCCCCAAGAAACAATTTACAGTATATTTTATACACATATAGTTACCACTTATTTTGTTTTACAATTGTGGTGACAGGGCTAATTTAATTTTACTGTTTCATGAGTTTCCCCTCAGGCCTTTGTTTTGTCTAAACATTTGCCAAAATGTCTTCCAAACACAATGAGATATTTTCTGGCAGAAAATGAAAGAGGATCGTTGTTTGCGCCTTCATCCTTTAGCAGACAATTCCTTTAGTGCTAAAGTCAAAGCCTGACCCATCCACGCACCGAAGGAGTCCAGAAACATGTTCACAATCTGTTGGTTGTTAATGCATGGCCATCACGGGTCTACTACCTTATTAATTTTCCTGCTTAGAAAATAATTTGTCTAAACAGTCATTGCAATATCAAATAAATAATTGTAGTCGAACCAGTCCATTTATTTTTCCCAAAATAATCAATACAGAACAAGACAACAACACTACCATCTGTACAAGCTTAACATAATTAAAAAAACATTAATCAGTAACAAATATCCGTCCATGTTTTTTTTTTCTCCATAAAATAGAAATGAGTGTTTAGTATTTGTAATGCGTACATATTATTGTTTATGTCTTTGCGTTCTTTATCTATATTGATGCTTATGTACTTTTGGCCCATTCTATTTCATGTTTTCTGTCACGCAGCCATATCGGATATGTGTCACTTGCAATTTACTTGTAAACAGAAAAAAGGCCTTTAACAAGCCATTGAAGTCTGTTTGTACAACAGATGGCATTTTGTAAGCACTACCCACCCTAATGCTGAGTATAACCATTCAGTAGATAGATTATTTCTAAGAATTAAAATGTTTGTTATCAGTTTGCCCCTACAATCGGGTTTTGTGTTTGTTCATATACGTTTTTCTTTTATTTTGGTAGTTGCGTTCCTCCTTGTTTCACCTTAACGTCCTACTCTTATGTTTACCAATCTTACCGATTGTATCTACCTGTGACCCTGTGTATATATAGCCTGCATCTGCCCTTGCCCATTGCAGGTTTGTCTTGTATCCTGCCACGTCCTATGCCACCATTTTGTGTAAGGTCTTTGACTATGATTTATGTTTGGAACCAATGCAGGTTTTTTTTTTTTTTTTGTTACTTTGTGGCTTACACCCAGTTTTTGTGACCAGCAATTGCTTTTTTTTTTTTTTTTTGTCTCCTGTTTTGAACTTTTTGGACTGACAAATAAACATTTTTTTTTGGACTGAATATTCGTGAATTTGGGTCCTTGTTGCATCCTTGTCAGAACGAACCGACTAGTATGGACCCAGCCGATTCTGAACAGCTCAAGTCCGCATTGCTGCATCAAGGCGGTTGTTTGCAACAGCACGTTGAATACTTGTGTTATTCTAACCAATGTTTTTTTTTTTTTTTTTTTTTAGATCAACAGCTTTTGACATAAGGGACTGGCCAACCTCCCAGTTCATCAACCATTGCCTCACACGTTTATTACTAGGAATGCCTGAAAACCCTGCGTCGATCTATATAGATGCTCCGGAAAAATTATCTGGGGCTTCTGGAAACTGCAGGCCATTTTTGGTGCAATGTGAACCGCATTTCAGTCACCAACCTGCTTTGTACCAAACCAAAAAAATCATAAAAAATCATAAAGTTCATATGAAGTGGAATCCACAAGCAGACGTGGCATTATTCTTACTGTTCCACATCTACAGTGCCAGTTCATTGTGGAAGTAGATGCATCCAACGAGAGCTGTCTTGTCTCAAAGCTGTGACAGACAAGCTCCATCCATGTGCCTTTTTGTCGCGCAAATTTTCGTCTGCTGAACACAACAATAACATTGGTGATCGCGAACTCCTTGCTGTTAAAACCTGCTCCGGAAGAGTAGAGACACTGGCTAGATGGAGCTTACCACCCGTTTGGACACAAAAACCTAGCCCATGTCTACACCTAGCAGGTTTTTTTTAAATTTTTTTTTACTGAGGATCCAGCCCTAATACGTTGGGAAAAAAATAATTATGTCCACACCATCACGTTTGTAAAAAAAAAAAAAAAAAAAAAAAACCTCAGCCAACCAAATTCATTTACTTTGAAGTACAGTGGTACCTCTACATATGAAGTTAATTCGTTCCAGGACCTTGTTTGTAAGTTGAAATGGTCATTTGTTGAGCAGGATTTTCCCATAACAATACATTATAATTCCATTAATTCATTCCACAGCCCAAAAACCTACACAAAGTCCTTAATAAATACTGCTGATACGATTACAAATGGCAATTACACATAGCAATATGCATAAATTATCAGTAAAAATCGGGATAATAATATAATAAAAAAATCTGTAATAATGTAACAAATTGGGTTCTAATGTAGCAGACGTTTTTTTCTGTACCTGAACGCACCACATGACTGACGTGACAGAGAGAGGAGCGGTGCGGTTGAGTTTACTTTCGCTTTCAATGTTTTCTTGAGTACACTGTCAACTGCGAAGAACAGCAGGTGTTTTCCGTTGGATAAGTTATGAAATAAATGATAAAAACGTGACGAAGCTGGCGATTTCTTTGGTGATGTAACCACAATAATAATTGTCAACTTAACTTATAAAGACCTAATAAGGACCGTGGAGATGTATTGTTGAGTCAGTTCACGAATGCTCACTCCATGCTCATGGTCAGCGACACCTTTTTCCTTGTTTCACCACCTGTACCAACCTTTTTGAAACCTGTGTTGATTTCCCTCACAAGAAAGTCAGCCGTGCGTCCGTCTGCGGTGCTGTCATGTCGTCATATTTCGAGCATGTCGTCGGATGTAGAAACAAATGGAGTCAAATTTCACGACAGATGTCGAAAAGATCGTGTGTCGAAGTGATCGTATGTCGAGGCACCACAGTACATACATAACAATGCGTGAAATATAATTGGCCATAATACCCCCATCTTCCGCATGTGTACTTCAATATGAAGAACTGCAAGAGTTTGTAAACAAACGGAAGAAAAATGCATCTGTCTAATTTAATCCAAATATAAGTATTGGTTTCATGTGCGACGTTCAGACAAAGTCTGTCACGGTCAGTGACATTTCTACAGTTAAATTTTCAGTTATCAGTGTCCACATGATGGCGCCACAAACACATAATTCGCACATCTTCACTCTGGGAGCAGTTTTCAGGAAACCTCGTTTAAATGTGCGTGTCCGTGTGGATGATAGGCCAAAAAGTAGAAAAAGTTCCTCTTTTTGCCAAATACCCTGCTATGTGACAGATTTTTTTGTCACTTTATCTTATCACCCAGCTCTACTTCAGAGGGAAACATTCTTTGGTACACTTCATTTTTTTTCTTTACGGTAAATAAAAACAAAAAAGTGTAAAATGCGTGTATAGTATTTGCACATATACTGTCCACACAATGGACACAATGTTTGCATTTGCTTTACTATAGGGCTTTTCTACCTTCCAGGCACTGAAAGCCCTTTGACCTGATCGCCTCATTCACTTAGTGATAATGCAGCATTGGAGCGATGATGTGAAGTTTAGTATCTCACTCAAGGATACTTCGACATGGTAATCTGGCAGAGGATCACACCCAGCCAGATGACTTGGAGATGACTAATTTACTATTGAGCCAGGTCACCAGTTACACACAATAAAACAGGAATAAAACAATCAACTATAGGGACTTTTTGGCATGTTCAGCCCTATATGCATATTTTTAGAATGTGAGAGGACACCTGTGTACAAAACCTACACATTCACGAGGAGAACATGTAAACTCTATACAGGACAGCCTTGGCTGGGATCAAACCCTTAATCTCTGAATGGTGAGTTCCTGTGCAAACCAGTCAGCCACTTTTGGGATAAATGAAGTTTCTGAATCTTACTGATGTTCTCAGACAGACCTGGAACGACAACATTGTTGCATCGTTTGCTCTTTTCTACCTCAGCGGCGTTGCTCTGTTCCATTCTGGCTTTAGATCCTACTTTTCACGAATGATCAGGTAGGGTAACCACAGGGTTTTAGAGGCTCCCTCGTGTGTCTATGCTCTTTTGTTTAGCCTGTAGGCTGGTTAGGGCATTATCAGCTCTGTGTTTTAGGGTTCTGAAAAAGCTTAGTTTGTGTCTGCAGTGGGTGGTGTGAGTCAAAGTATAGATGCTGTTCTGTGTGTGTGGGTTCTCTGGTAAATTCAAATTTAAGCCCTGTTGTCTCCAATGTGAAAATATTCTACAGTATACGACAGTATGTGGGATAATAGTAAAACTCAGTCTCTTGACGGATCATTAATTACTAATCAGGTGTGCTGCGCTAAGTATGTGGGGCTTGTTAAAGTAACAACAACATTGGAGTAATGCATGATATTTATTACAAAGAGCTTATTTACCAGTAAATAACAAAAGTAGGGTTTTTCTCCAAACAGCAGTGCACAAAGTACCTCAATTGTCCTCTCTGCCGGCATTTAGGCTGTTTATGTGTTGACAGCATTTAATTGTGGTCTACTTTAACTACCCACAGCACTGGTGAGTACTTTGTGTCACAAAGGTTGATCAAATACAGTGCCTTGCAAAAGTATTCGGCCCCCTTGAACCTTGCAACCTTTCGCCACATTTCAGGCTTCAAACATAAAGATATAAAATTTTAATTTTTTGTCAAGAATCAACAACAAGTGGCACACAATCGTGAAGTGGAACAAAATTTATTGGATAATTTAAACTTTTTTAACAAATAAAAAACTGAAAAGTGGGGCGTGCAATATTATTCGGCCCCCTTGCGTTAATACTTTGTAGCGCCACCTTTTGCTCCAATTACAGGTGCAAGTCGCTTGGGGTATGTTTCTATCAGTTTTGCACATCGAGAGACTGACATTCTTGCCCATTCTTCCTTGCAAAACAGCTCGAGCTCAGTGAGGTTGGATGGAGAGTGTTTGTGAACAGCAGTCTTCAGCTCTTTCCACAGATTCTCGATTGGATTCAGGTCTGGACTTTGACTTGGCCATTCTAACACCTGGATACGTTTATTTTTGAACCATTCCATTGTAGATTTGGCTTTATGTTTTGGATCATTGTCCTGTTGGAAGATAAATCTCCGTCCCAGTCTCAGGTCTTGTGCAGATACCAACAGGTTTTCTTCCAGAATGTTCCTGTATTTGGCTGCATCCATCTTCCCGTCAATTTTAACCATCTTCCCTGTCCCTGCTGAAGAAAAGCAGGCCCAAACCATGATGCTGCCACCACCATGTTTGACAGTGGGGATGGTGTGTTCAGGGTGATGAGCTGCGTTGCTTTTACGCCAAACATATCGTTTTGCATTGTGGCCAAAAAGTTCAATTTTGGTTTCATCTGACCAGAGCACCTTCTTCCACGTTTGGTGTGTCTCCCAAGTGGCTTGTGGCAAACTTTAAACGAGACTTTTTATGGATATCTTTGAGAAATGAATTTCTTCTTGCCACTCTTCCACAAAGGCCAGATTTGTGCAGTGTACGACTGATTGTTGTCCTATGGACAGACTCTCCTACCTCAGCTGTAGATCTCTGCAGTTCATCCAGAGTGATCATGGGCCTCTTGGCTGCATCTCTGATCAGTTTTCTCCTTGTTTGAGAAGAAAGTTTGGAAGGATGGCCGGGTCTTGGTAGATTTGCAGTGGTCTGATGCTCCTTCCATTTCAATATGATGGCTTGCGCAGTGCTCCTTGAGATGTTTAAAGCTTGGGAAATCTTTTTGTATCCAAATCCGGCTTTAAACTTCTCCACAACAGTATCTCGGACCTGCCTGGTGTGTTCCTTGGTTTTCATAATGCTCTCTGCACTTTAAACAGAACCCTGAGACTATCACAGAGCAGGTGCATTTATACGGAGACTTGATTACACACAGGTGGATTCTATTTATCATCATCGGTCATTTAGGACAACATTGGATCATTCAGAGATCCTCACTGAACTTCTGGAGTGAGTTTGCTGCACTGAAACTAAAGGGGCCGAATAATATTGCACGCCCCACTTTTCAGTTTATTTGTTAAAAAAGTTTAAATTATCCAATAAATGTTGTTCCACTTCACGATTGTGTCCCACTTGTTGTTGATTCTTGACAAAAAACTTAAATTTCATATCTTTATGTTTGAAGCCTGAAATGTGGCGAAAGGTTGCAAGATTCAAGGGGGCCGAATACTTTTGCAAGGCACTGTAAGTAATAATGGTGTAAACAGTTGAGTATCTTTTGCAAGTTATACAGTATCTGTCTATGTGCAATCTGCCATTACGTTGCACTCTTCGTATTGTTGGGTAAACTTAGAAGACTAATGTTGTATTTGCTAATATTTTCAGCTGACAACTGCAGTGTCAACTTTAAATGACATTTTCTCCAACGACACGTGCGAAGGACTTTAAAGTAGATCAGTAACTCACAGTACAGTACACATGCAAAGTAATAGTGACTTTTATAGCTCTGAATATGAATTAATGATGGATTTATTTTTCCGGCACTTTAGTGCAGAACAAAAATAAATAAAAAAATACATACATATTGTAACATTTGTTAGGAAAGGTGCTAGTATGTAAAATAACAGAAGCAGTCAATATTTCACAAATACAAAATAAAACGAAAGCGTTTTCATGTACTTTATTACTTAACTAACAGTCACACAGTTGATTTGGTTTTGTGTGCTCTAATATTGCACACTTCTTTCCCCAGTAGCAACCTTTGCTTTGGGAAACTAAATCTGTAATCTGCTTAGTCGTGTTGATGCATCAGACATTTTTAATCAGCGGTATTGAAAGGAGAGCAGCTCAACGCTAAGGCGCTTGGCAAAAGCACTGCATTGAGAGGAGTAATGGAGAGTGGGGTTCTTGGATGTGGGGATGAAAGCCAGTGCGTGCATTGTATGAATAAGCAACATAACCCCTACACCCCCCAAGCAGGGTTGTAGTTGCTGATTTGTTTAGATTTTAACAACAGCTGAAGACCCAAATAACATCAACATTTTATAGTAACACATGAAGAGAAAACTGTTGAATCCATTTGTGGTAAATGTAATTATTGTATTAATACAATGTAATGGGTTTTTTTGCCGTTGATTAAAAAGCTACAATATTTAGTACATGTTTTGACCTACGGAGGGCGCCGTGTTTTATGCGCGCAATGTACGCTCGGGGTGATGACGTAGTTTGTCACTGTCACTAGACGAACACTACTGGTGCTCTGCAATTCCTTCCTACACAGCGAGACATACAACACATGCGCACATTGGTTAAAAGCAGTGAGTACTTACTATTTTTGTTTTTATTGTGTCTTTTATTACCTTTTCATTGCCTCAGAATACTTTATGTGTTTCCCTCTCATACTTTTAAGCATTGTGTTTAATTGTGGTAGCTTTAAAGCAGATTGTTGATCTGTTGACCACATTAGTCACTAGGTTTGCGGTTCAAAGCCGAACCGTACGGTTCGCCCTGTACGGTTCAATATGCCTTTATGAACCGCGCCTTTTCGGTTTTGCAATTAATGTATTCCGAACGCTTGTGGAATTAATTGATCGAGCTCTGTGTGCCTGTGTGTGACGTGAAGCACCGCTGTGGAGAAATTCCTGCCCCGCAAGTAAATGTCGGATCACTGTCAAGCACCTGTGTAATAGAAGCCGAGTAACGCCCTCTCTCGCTTTCGAGCGAAGTGAAAGTGAAACAAGAAAGAAAACAAATAGCTATGGCGAGTGGAGGAGTGGAGAGACCGAATTTAGAGGAAGCACCGGCTTCTTTCAAATCTGCGGTGTGGCAACATTTTGGTTTCCCCGTGGACTACAATGCGGAGGGAGAGAAAATATTAGAGAAAAAAAAATTGCAAGCATTGCTCAGCACTTGTTCCCCATGGTAATGGCAACACTTTTATAACATGACTCCGGCACCTCAGCTGGCATCACCCACAGATATCACTTTCTCAGGGTAGGACAACCCCGAAGATGACACCAGTGAAAACACACGGCGGGCTTCATTAATTTATTTGCAACGCTTGACCCGCGTTACATTGTTCCCTCGCGGACATATTTCTCCAACAACGTAATCCCCGACATTTATGAAATGGCACGCAAAGCCATCGAAGATGATTTCGCTAAAGCACACAGTTTCGCCCTGACCACTGATAGCTGGAAGTTGGACGTCCCGTGCTACAGAGTGCTACTACCTAACTGTGACGGTCCACTATAATTCATACCTGTCAAATTGTACGGTCTCGTCGTAATTTGTACAAGTGAGCACTCATTTTTAAATGTGTACACCATACGTTACGTTCAAAATTTGCACGTTTTTCGTGCATTACGTTTTTTTTTCATCCGTTCGGATCTGGTCACCGTTTCTGCAACGAGACAATGCGTTGGTTGAATGACGTGAGAAAAGTCAGAGACTCGGAGAGGGAAGAGTGTTTGTTGAGACGCTGTAGCAAACGCGATGCTTGGCTAGGTGGCTCCAATATTACCTGACTTAGCCGACAACATACAATCTACGCCTAGATAACTCATGCATATAGAACTACATGCGAAATGACAGACTCGGTAGCTTTAGTAAACAGTCGCCATTTTAGAGCAGTAAACTTCTCAGAAAGGCTCTGTTGTAGTAAACCTTACGAGCGAACCTAAGCAACTTTTTATCTAAAATACTCCTAAATCGGCAAAATCTTGACTTGAGACCATCTTTAAAGGATGAAACAGTTTTAAAATTTTCACATGTCAAAAGTAGACAGAAGGGAACTCATGCAAAAACGGGAGCAATTTGATCAACTTTTTAACGGCTGATTCAAAACAATAAATGACCTCCAAACATAGCAAAGGTTACTATGTTTTTGGGTTTGTTTGTTTGTTTGTTTTTTTAATGAAAAAAAAAACATGAAAGGTATCACTAGTTACTTTGCCAAGAAACTTTTTTACTACTGTGTGTGTATTTCAGTAGTCAGTCACTACACTAGCCAAAGAGCTAAGAGGCATTTTAACAGTCGAAAATGTTTACATTTTAAGTGTTTATTTCATTTTTTTTAAAGCAAAATAAAGGCAGTTAAAAAAAAAAAAATAAATAAATAAATGCCAAACGCAAACCGAAACAAACCGAAACCGTGATCCCAAAACCGAGGTTCAAACCGAACCGTGGGCTAACTGAACCGTTGCACCCTTATTAGTTATGTTGCATATTTAAACCACCCTTATTTGATATTACTACGTTTAAGTATTTTCTTAAAGCACCTTTAGTATATTATATTTGTATGCATTTAAACAAAATAAGCTGAAAGCGCACGGTAGTACTTTGGGTGTCAAATTCACCTCTTGTAGAAAGTTTCGCCTGTGTAGCACATTTTGGAAGAACAAAGCTTTTGTCCTACTCTCATCTCATCTCATCCCTTCTTTCCTGTTCATTTTGCTTTTGCTGTTTGTTTTTTTAAATATCGACTGTGTTGTCATGCTCATTAATGTTCTTCAACTAATGTTCAAATTGAAAGGCCTGAACAGATGACATTTTTATGTCGCTTGAGTCAAACTCAGGAAGTCCGGCAGCCAAACCCAGTGACATCACCGCCCTGCGATGTCAACAACAAAGGCGACTATTACAAATTGTATAACAACAAAAACATCAAGAGGGGTTTTAATATCCAATTACTATAACTCATAATAACATTTATATTTTAAGAACTACAAGTCTTTCTATGCGTGGTTCCCTTTAAAAATCCTGAGGCAAGCACAAACTAATGGTATATATTAGTTTTTAGGATTGTGACCACCTTTGGCTGAAAGATCTCTATGGGTCAAAAGAGCAAAATGAAAAACACACAGATAAAAAAAAATGTATTTATTTCAAAATTATATACTGTATAATCCATCGTGGTATCTCAAAAACAGACAAAGTCACGGCACTTTTAATGTCGCCAGTTTGGAAAAGATTTTTCTATTGTTTTGTTTCATTTCTTTCAATCAGTTTTAGGTAGGCCTCCAGATTTCCCTTACATATTTGGGCATTTTGCCCCATTCTTTTTTTTCCCCCTCAGGGTTGTTGATGTATTTTAAATTGAAAAATGTTTAATTGCGGACTTCTCAGAGGTTACGTTGCACGGATAATGAAATGTTAGCTGAAATGCATCCCATTGGGAGGGTTTGGGTTAGAAGGGGTCAGTCAGCTTTTTCGTATTGAGCAAAAGAGCCTTTTGCAGGCATTTTGTCCTGACAGATTGATTTTGACAATATCACACTTTGGTACAGTTTTCGAACAGGTCTTGATGTGCAGGTAAAAAAACGCATGCAACTGGGCAGAAATGGGAAAACCATCAGTGGAATCAATGAAATGAATAAGTTCATGGTTTTTTTTCTCTACTGTGGGTTACTAGAACAGAAGTTTGCCAACTGTTTTACCACACCATACATGCATCTATTACTCTCAGGATGCGAATGCTCACATTTTCCCTGGCTGAGACTATTCCCTCTGGATTAATACTGAGTTCCTGTAAACACTCAACCTGGGCCATCTCTTAGTGCTAAGGCAAGTACCGGATAAAACACTGTTGCTTCCGGGCTTTCATGCGACAGTAGGAGTATTGAAATACTCTAACCTTGATAGACTCTACTGTTGATGACTGCTTTAGAGATGTTTCCATTAAGTCCCTCAATTGTCCTGTTATTTTGTTTGCTAAGACTAGGGATTTGCAGGACCTCACTAGTAAATTGTTGGCTAATGTAACTCAAATTATAGAGTGTGTGGTTATCTTGCAACCATTACAAAATAACACATTTTCCTATCCTGCTATCCTGTTCTGCTGTGGTATTTATGGGATGAACACAGCTCAAGAAGACATTAACTGAAAATTCCTAAGATTAAAAATTGGGGAACAGTCTACTATGTATTCAAATAAAAGTCAGGACTCTCCTATGTATTCAAATAAAAGTCAGTAAGTCCTTTAGATGGGGGTGGTGGTTTAAATAACTCTAAATATTAATATGTATTATCTTTAGAAGGCCTGTTTAAAAACAAAGTCTTGAGCTGCTTTTTAAAAGACAAAACAGAATTCAGGAAATACAGGAGGGGTCTATTCCAGCAAAAGGGTGCCAACACTTTGAATGATCTATCTTCTCGAGTTTTGTTGTAGGTCTTAGGAACACTCAAGAAGTTCTGACTTGAGGAACTTTCACTAGGGATAGAGGTTTAGGGCTGAATCAGGTCAGTGATATATTCAGATGCCTGTCTGTGAAGGGCTCTGAAAGTCAGGGCGAGGATTACGTAATGTACTCTGAAGGCAACAGAAAGCCAATAAAGAGGCTTTAAAATTTAAGTTATGTGGGGTTTTTGTTTCTGTGTTAACACTCACTGTTTATGCCACGAGCCTTTTTTCTCGGTCATCCCATACACACGGTCCATAGACCAATGGAGTAGCATTTGTCCACACCAGCCACAGGCCTGCACCATTGAATTAGTTCCCAGGGCTCCTTTGTCGAATGCAAAATATTTTCAAGTAACCTAACCTGCTGATACGAAATAGTTCTTTATTAACAACAACTGTATAGATTTTTTAAAGCCTGTGCAGTGATTACTTTGGACTGAATGACATTACCATTAGGAGTAACCCCGGAGTTAGACCAGACATGAACGCTTGCTCTTTCTAGCAGACGTCAGCCGCATCAGCAATACATACATACAATCCCCACAGGATGCCAACGAAACAGCCGCAACAAGCCACTGAGAAGTGCTTGAGATCACTGTGAGACATTGAATGAGATAGGCACCCACATTGCATACAAACCATTGTTCCCTAAATGCTTTCTCAGATGACAAAAATGAAGTTATTAGGCAATGCGCTTTAATTTGCTTTATTGAACGTCAATCAAACAAACACTGTCAGCGGCAGCTTGTCTGCTCTGCTCCGCCTTTCAATACTCATTCCGGCTTCATTCTTAATGGCGTACACCCATACTTACAAATGTCAGCATCATTTAGGTGGACGGAATTTAATAATGAGCAATCAAATTAATTAATACACCATCTACTCCCAGTGCTTCAGCTACGTTGGCCATAGGCAGAGTTTGACTTTTGTGGGAGGAGGGACAAAAAATGTTGATGATCCCGAAATGCAGTGTCAGGAATAAAAATCAATTATTAGATGCATCACGATTCGACACGTGACGATTCGATTATGATTCATAAAAGTTGAAAAACGATGATTTTTCCCTCATAGCTCTATGACAGCCGCTTGTAGCGGAACAAAATTCAAGACACGTCTGCCGCCTGGACACCTTTAACGGACACATGCACAATGTTATACTGGATGCTGCCTGTTACTGAGCGAGAGATTTACTCCTTTTCAAAAGACTGGAAAATAAATTTCTGTATGAGAAGGGCAGGGACCAGGCGGTCGCGCCTCTGTGTGCAAGTTATTTTTTAGAGCGAGAGGGGAAGAGAGATAGTTCGTTGCTCCTTGTTTTTCAGTTGTCCAGCAGTTGTTTCAAGTCATGTCAATTGAAAAATGTCCTGAGTGTGTTGCTAAGACCCGTGTGCGTCTATAAGAGGTGAGTACATGAACCTTCTTGTACTGTTTAGCCTTTATTGTTGTTGTTTTTGAGATGTTAACAGTTAGCGCCGAGCGCTAAGCTAATTAGCTAATTCACTAACTTGTATTTCTATGTCCATTTGGGTGATGTTTGTTGGTGTACAAAAGTTACTCCATATGCAGAACGTGTAAAACCATGATTAAGTACAGCGGTAAGACTACAAACATGCGAAATAGTACAGAAATCTGTGAAAACAAAGTAGGTCTATATTGGTTAAAAGAAGTCTTATGTCTAAAGACACTTTATTTCCAGAAAATGTGAAAATCATTCCACCTGTGTAAATTTTATTGTATTGTTGAGAGAAATAAGTATTGCCTTTAAAACGGTTAATGTTTTTGCACTTTCTTGTAAAAAAAAAAAAAAAAAAAAAAAAGCAGTTTAAGGGTAGCTTTTTGTTGTATGGGTGTGTTTCCATTGTTCCAGTTGAATCATTAGGATATTTTAATTAATAATGGACATAAATTTGTTTAGCTACTTTAATGATGCATCATACATTGCTAATTAATAATCGTGATAACCGTGATCCTTGTCAATACCGTGATCATCGTTCAATAATCAAATCGTAGCCCCCTGAATTGTAATCGACTCGAATCGTGGGGTGCCTAAAGTGGCACACCCCTAATTACATATAGTGTATATATAGTATCTTTACACTGCTCGTGCTTAGTCTTTGGTCCAAGCTCAGTTGTTGTTGAAGCTTTGAGCAGCTTAGGTTTAAAGAAATACTAAATATCCATCTTGCCTCCTCAAGTGTAGTTTTGGCTAAGGTAATCAAAGGACCGTCTCTAAGATGCTAGTCACATACAGTAATCTGTTCGAAAAATAATTTTCGCTCATTATGAAATACTTTGTAAGAATCTTGTTTCATTTTTTTTTTTTTTTTTTTTTTTTTTTGCTTTACAACTTTTATAGACAATATTTAAACAGCTAGGTCTTTATTTTATTGGCATGCTAAGTAGCCACCATTGACTCGCGCGAGTTTAGCCACACCGGCGCCCTGAAACCAACAAATAACTGACAAACTGCACAGAATTTGTTGAAATCAACTCCGCTAACTGATTAAACCCCCACTAACTCGATTATTAAGCCTAATGTCAAAAACTTTCCCTTTGAATTTTTAGGAAAGTCAACTACAGTACATGCAATGACATACAGTATATCGGCCACCGGTGGGGACAGTCAAAGTCCGCCTATGACGGTGGCCTTATTTTCTTGCTTCATTCTTATAATTTGTATAAAAAAATGTGTGTAGTTGTAAATGATTGCATAGTTTTGGACATGACGGTGGCTTTATTTTCTTGCTTCATTCTTATAATTTGTATAAATAGAATGTGTGTAGTTGTAAATAATTGCATAGTTTTGGACATCCAAAATCACTTTTCATCATCCATATTAACTGACTTGTGAATGTAAAATAACTTTTGATATTTGAATTGAACCCTGGCCCCATTGTCAAATGAAGAACAGTTCAATGTAATGACTTCATTTTATTTTTTAAAAGATGCAATTCTGTACCCAGACATAACTTCCGCAGTTTCTCGTTCTGCACCACGCAGTATTGTTGGGTTTTGCTCGTGGCATCAGGCAAAATTAGAAGGAAGCCTTGTGATTTTTTTCCGACCGCCGAGGCTGCGACGAATTTAAAAAAAACATTTTTTAAAAATATGTTATAATGGTTGCGAATTCAAACCGGCTGGCGTTTGCTGGCGCATCGGAGCTGTGGAACATGTGGTATAGTTTAGCCTTAAGTGTCCACTACTCCTCACAGACTCAGTTGCTTAATGCAATAAATACTATTTTTACTAAACTTGTCTTGCACAACAGATACCAAATGGCAAGAATTAAAATGGGTTGTGAGTGAAAAATGGCATTCAATACTTCTGTTGGACAAGCATCGCCCTCTCTTTTGCTATATAATTTTTGTCTGCTTTCGGGCTTCTTACATATAACCCGACAATTAAATCATTTAAAATCAATATTCTTCAACCGAAATGTCTGACCAGTCAAAGAATAATGTCTTTTTATGTCTGAATATATCACATATGCACTGGCTATATTGTCTCTGCTGCAAGCAAGGATGTAACATTGAGTCAAACATGGGGGTGGGGGGGCTGGATTTCCACCTGAAGCAGGTCTGAGGACATACCCTGCATGGAAAAAAAAAACTTTAAATACTACAAATATATACTGGACTGTCTCAGGAAATTAGAATACACAATATTCTAATTTTTTGAGACAGTCCTGTGTATATATACAGGACTGTCTCAGGAAATTAGAATACACAATATTCTAATTTTTTGAGACAGTCCTGTGTATATATACAGGACTGTCTCAGGAAATTAGAATACACAATATTCTAATTTCCTGACTGTCTCAGGAAATTAGAATATTGTGTATTCTAATTTCCTGAGACAGTCCTGTATATATACACAGGACTGTCTCAAAAAATTAGAATATTGTGTATTCTAATTTCCTGAGACAGTCCAGTAGATATATATATAATATTATGAACATAATTTATTTATCATCTCAAGTAAATAAACAAACACGCACAGGCTGCATGAGCCGCTCAGGTAGCGGCAGAGCAGTAGAATAGTGAGAAAACAAAGCATAAATCACATTCAGAACTATCAATGGTTTTAACCATAAAACTCAAAGCAACATGTATATAAAGCATATACGTTTTTGCCTTCTACCACATGGTTACAAAATAGGCTTTACTGAAGATTATCAATATACGGTGCGTTTTATCTCATTGTCTCGAGTTGTACTTGAGGGCATTACAAGATGCCAAACCATACTCTGGCATTGCTGAATGTAGCCTTTCATGATGGTAAAGGATTTGCCTATACTGTATAGCAGGTAATATGATTGGTCAAAATTGACTCTGTTACCTATTCGGATAATTAGCAAAGATAAATATGTTCCCACTCATTTTTTTAAAATGTGTAGTGTGCTGCCGGCATAAATAATGTAGTGACTAGTGAATCTAGCTGATTGACTATGGTACTTTGCATTATAGCTAAGACACAGCATAGCAGAAAGTTGTCGCTCATTCAATATTTAACTTATGAGTGGTGGGACTGGAGCCTTTGCAGTTTCCTATCTTCGGGAGACGTTTTCATTATTATTATTATTATTTTTTTTTGTAAACTTTGTTTATTGGACACATGAGTCTCATGACATAATGAGGTAACAGCATTTGAGCATTTTTTTCTCTTTTTACCATATCAAATCAAAACCAACATTTATCGTGGCGTTATCTCTTCATTATATAAAAAGAAAAAAGTACTAACGCAAACCATTTGCAAAAGAAAAAAAGCACAAATGCAAATAGCTACAGCACAAATGCAAAGAGCCACGATACGAATTCCAGTTGCCCGCAACACAAAGGCAAACGGGAATGCAGATGGCTCGCATACCAAACTGCTAAAAACCACAGCGTGAATGCAAAAGGATGATGCAGAGGTATACTAAATTCCATGGAGGTAGACATGAGTACAACTCCCGTCCTGCTGCTGCCACCGTAGAGATGGTCACAAATCAATACATACCAAAGTGTGAATTTGTGAGCAAATTTCTGTGACTTCCTTTTTTAAGCTTTGGAGGATGTGGGTATGTGACATGATAACTTGTGGTTACGCGTCAGCAGGAGTTGTAGTGCTTATGTCTACTCCCGTGAAATTTAGTCTACTTCCAGGTCGTCCTCTTGCATCCGTGCTGTGACTTCTTGCGGTCGGATTGCGAGGCATTTGCAGTTGTGTTGCGAGCCATTTGCAAGCGTGTTATGGCAATTGGGGTTCGTGCTTTTGACAATTTGCAGTCGTGCTTTGGCAATTGGACATCGTGTTGTGGCAGTTTGCATTCAGACTTTTTTTTGCAATGCATTTGCAATTGGCAGAGGGTCACATGGTTCTGTGGTGGGCAAAACCAAATCTTAGCGCGCGAGGGGGGTGATCAGAACAATATCACTATTTTTGACTGCTAACGTGAACATCCACCACATTGTCGTGTTTGAGATACCTAAATATGGTCTTGTAGTTACATTTTCATGTATAAACATGCTTTGTACTTATCAGGTTCGTCTCACTTGCCCTATCAGTTTAGAATAATGTATTTCTATTGCTGAGTATCATGTATATATCTTAGGCACCATCACGGTGATACCATGGTTCAAAAAAGGAAGTGACTCAAGTTGCGCGCATGCACAGTCACCATTGGGTAGCCGTCGCAATTGGGTAGTGACAAAAACAACTACAAAAATCCAAAAGTCCGGTGTGAATGCTCGTTGCATATAGTTTTCAAAGCTTACTGTACTGGCTTTTCCGAGCGGATGGACTGACAGTGGACTGACAATCACATGTAGGTTCAGCGACAACCCAGCAGCCACTAATGGAAAAATACTGAAGATAGAAATGGGACTCTAGCAGGGACATTTAACCATCTAATTGTGTGACACAATTATTTACTAGACACAACAGACAGCGGTTGTAATGATAGTGACTACATAGTAGCGGTTGAATATTGGTAGTGGTGTATCCCTTGTGTCCTGACCCAATTCTACACCAATGGTCTCAGGGTTGGTCTCAAGGTCTTAAGTTGGAAAAATCTAGCAGATGTGGAGTCAAAGTAACAAACCCGAGCAGATGTTTTTTTTCTTTGTTTTTTTTTATTTTTATTTTTTTAATATAACATGAAACAATGTTATTGTTCATTTGGTCAGACAAAATTTTCCACATGCAAAAAAAAAAAAAAAAGGAAGAGACATATCCAGTACGGAATATTTGAACAACTAAGTCATGATGGTGCAATTACGAGGATGGACAACTTGCAGAAATATAAACACATTTACTGAAATTAAACAACAATGAAACATACAGTATACCTTCAAAGTTTGTTTGGTGTGATATAAAGCTGTACTATCTTCTAGATCTGTTCTTCCCTTTCCTTGAGATTTCCTATTTTGTCTGTCTTAGTGTGATTGAACAGTTTCTATACAGCACATGAATCTATTGTTTTTCCTTTGGGTTGGGTTGTTTATTTTTCCACAAAGGTTCAGAAAAGTAAAATTTTGGGGGGAAAGTTGAGTAGGTACTGTGGTACATGGTATGAAATAAAAACTAAACTGTTTATTAATAAACACTTTTCTGTTAGAGATATAATACCATACAACTTATATTTTATTGTTGTGGATTAAAGCTAACCTTCCTGTGTAAGCACATCGCAACTAAATGCGCCAATAAAAATACAGACATTCCCTGATAGTAAAAGTAATTGCCAACACACTTTGGTTTAATAAACACTAATACAGGGTTGCCTAGGTGCGTTCACAACCTCTATTTTTCATGCTTCACACTTAAAATATCACTCTTGTCCATCTATTGATTTTCATCTTTCTACACACTTAATGGGGTCCAGTGTGTTGAAAGCAATCATTTCATTCAAATCAAAATTGTAATGCAATGATAAGTGATGCCATAAGGAAAACTGAAAAACATGCAGCTGTTCACACTAACTGTTCACTGGAAACGTGTCAATTCACTACACCGTTGTGGAAAAAAAAAAAAAAAAAAAAAAACTACGTGAGTGAACAGTGAGTTTATCCTGTTTGCTAATCAAGTCAAAATAACAGATTGGTTGCTAAAGTCACTTGGGAAGTTTTACTAATACAGCACAATGCCTGTTGAAGATTTGATAATAAATTGGGAATTAAATGTTAACTTAGATTTAATATATCAGCCGTAGTAACTTTTGGTTTCTTTAAGAGTTGTCCGATATTATCGGGTAGCCGATAATATCAGCTAATGAAAGCCTTTTAAAATTATATCATATAATATCGACAACGGTTTTTCATTATCGGTTTTGGTTCAATATGCATATGGCAGTGCTGTCATGTAAGGCTGCAACTAACGATTAGTTTCACAATCAATTAATTGGACGATTAAACGGTTAATCGAATAAATGTCACTTTTTCCAATTAACTTCATAATTTACCTTTAAGTTGTTTTCAGCACATTGTAAGTGACAATGAAGACAAAATGGATGAGTATTTCCTTCAAAAATAATATTTTATTAAAAGCTTGACGACTTAACTGTGGTCTACAACTGTATTGATTACCAACTTTGTCGGCAACAAATTTACTAGTTGATTTAATCGATTAGTTGTTGCAGCAATATTTATAAGCTAGTTTAGACAGTAAGATGTTCGAAAAATGGCAGTGATGTGAATTGTTGTTTTCCAAAGTAAAAGCAGATTTTTGTTCATGTCCTATTTTGACTTAAAAAAAATATAATCAAGAAATCTGATAATATTTACAACTGAGAAGTTAAATGTAGGTTATAATTTCAAGAATTTTGACAAGTTTAAGGTGAAGGTTAATGATTCAACGATTAAATGGTAACCAAATAGTTGTCGATTAATAATCGATTAGTTGTCGATTAATCGATTAATTGTTGCACCTCTACAGTTATGTCCACTTATTGCCTGCCTGTGTTTCTAGTGTTTTGTCGCCCTCTGCTGGTGCTTAGGTGGAATTACTTTTCCAGCACTTTCTGCGAAGGTCATCATATGTCGACGTGAGCTCATTGCGAATGGTGGGGCTTGGGTTCCCCTTATTTCTGCTGGAATTTTTGTTTCAATTATTACTCATGAATTCAATCCACACATGTGCACAAATAGATTATATGGCCATGCTGGCAAGGTACGGTTGTCAGATGGTCACTCAAATTCCTGGAAGTAGATGACCAAATTTCCAACATACTGGACAGAACACGTAATTGAACTTTGAGTCTCCAAACAAATAAGAATGATAAACCACTTTTTCCTGCTTTTTGGTATATGGGCACCTGGCAGTCACTCTATATGGAAAACACATTGTTGCTATCCCCAATATCTAACAATATGATCATGAAAAACAATGAAATAATAAGGATTGTGCAGTCATAGTGCAGCATTACTCCATTTGCATTCAGACAAGCCTGTAGATCTTCTGTGGAAAACATATGATAAAATTACACGTCATCAAAATGCATTACAAAAATTAAATATACAGTATATATTCATAGATCACATGATTAGATGCTTATTTACTTTATCATGGGAAAAAAAACTGTTTTTGCTCTGCCTCTTACAATGGCCCCCAAAGGTGTGTAAACTAATATCCTACCTGAAACCTTTTGTATTCCTGACATGACTTTATTCCACAAGTAACACTCTTTGGTTTTCATCATACTTCTATTCTCCGGAAGGTGAGAATTCAGAGTAACATACTCTTGGTGATCTGGTGTGAACAACGGCCATGCAGCGCCATCAATTCCAGGATTTCTGAATATGCAGAAAGAACGAGATAAGGCACTAAAATGACCTGGGCAAAAGAAACCTATGCATGCCTTAAAGACACATCATCCTAAATATCAATCCCCAGCAAGAAGAAGAGTGAAGTCAAATGTTTGGGCAACACATTTGTGAGGGAACACATTTTATAATTTGACCTTTGCGTTGCTCAGATTCTATAGGTTACTGTTGTTTATATATCAAAATTATATGAATGAAGCAGAATGCATGGTTGTAGGTAAACTGTTAAGCACATTTAGCAACGGAGGAATACTGAATGATTGAAAAGTGTCACTCTATTTTGTCTACATAGTCCACTCTGTGTTTGATTAAACATACCCAGTCCTTGCAAAGTTGGCCCAGTGTTTCATAAATTTCCTGGTCATGTTCACTTCAGTCTTTGTGTATCCCCAGGTGACATTCAGTGGCATTCCAAACACAAACTCAATCTCGTAACCATGTAGAACACCCATCCATGCTGGCCAATAATTTATGGAAGACTGGTGATCAAAAAAATATGAGAACATTTTGCCGCCTTTTTGTGAGTACCTGGGGACAAAGGGACAAAGAAGGGTAACTGTTAAATAAGTTACACTATAACTGGGTACTCTTTGTTTCTGGAATGACTGAATACCCCCCCCCCCCCCCCCGCCACTCTACCATTGGGGTCACCCAGACAATTTTGTCTCTGTATTGGAATGATGTTAAAATGTTGTTGCTGTTTGATCGTATGGTCACCATGAAATGCCCATGAAGATTCCAATTCATGGGAGGGGCTTCTGGAATCATATACTGAAATTTCTCCAGACCTCAACAATTTAATAGCTAGAATGTCAAAGGTCTGCAATACTGTGATTTCTGAAAATGGTCCTTTCTTTGCCAAGAGCAAAGTTTGAAGGATATATTTTTCAACTTATTATCTATTTATTATTTTGAATAAAATCAGTATGTCAAACCTTGTCAATAGATTGGCCATATTTTGCAACTCATTCAATAAATAAAAGTGTGACTTTTGATGAAAAAAACACAACTGTCTGCCTGATCGATCCTATTTTGAACTAGAATGTACATTTGTTGGACTTTTAAAACAGCCTACATATGTTCAGTCGAGACCATACAACATCTATAATCCTTTTTGGTATCACGGGGAGCTGAAAGTCACTCGACTGATGTGAGAAAAGAGGCGGGGTACCTTGAGGACCGGTCACCAGGCACTCACTGACAATACATACAAACAATCAATCAGTTACATATACATACATAGCATACATGGAAAAAAGCTTGTCCTTAATTAAGCTAAAATGCATGTTTAAGAAACATGTGAAGCCAGGTGAAAAAAAAAAAAAAATCCCAGTCCAAAACCCCTGACTGTATGGCAGATATCCTAACATTAATACTATTGATAGTATTTTTATTTACCTGTGAGCAAACTCTAACAGAGGGCAAACAAAAAATCGGTCTCCAACCAGATTGCCCAGGGAGTCACGGTTTTTCATCCTGTTATGCTCATCCGTCCAATCGGTGTAGTGGAAAATTGCCCCTTTTCTTGCAACAGCGTCAAGGTCTGCCATTGCAAGCTGTACTCCTTCTATGAACTCCATTCTGGTGATGAGACTCTCACCAGTGATGTTAAATCCTGGCATCCCATAAACTAAAAAGTATGTCCCTTCATTTTGGTTTAATCCAAACAGCACATCTTTCTTTGGGAGATTATGACTTTGCAGCAACACCTGTAGAGTATGAAAAAGAGGTTTTCCTTCAAAATTTGATTTTTAGTTACTTTTTTTTCATTCAACCTATTTAACAAAGCAAAGTACTCTTTGTTTTGAGTTTTCCAGATTTTTTGTTAAACTGACCTACATATCATGCTCAACCTATTTCACTTGAGAGTCTGGATAAAAGGGAAATAACTCTCAAAGACTCAAATCCTACTTGGGTGCTCAAACCACCACCACTTGACAGTTTGTTGTTTGTACAGTGACTGATGAATATTCCATCCATGTATTCCTCTGTATGGGGGTTGCGGAGTTTCTGGAACATATCCCATCGAAATATATGGGATGTATTTGTAGCCATTTTTAGTGGACGAAGGGACCAAAAACTTTTCACACTCCAAATCAAACCTATGGGCATTTAAAAATATTTGATCAGTCTTCTATACCTCTTTTGGAAATGTAGAAGGAAACCTGTTTAACACACAGAAAACCCACACAAGCACAAGGAGAACATCCAGGGGCCAAGAATAGATTTTTCATCTCTGAAAAGTGAGGCGCATGTGCTACACATCCATCCACTGTGCCATAAATAAATATTATTCATTCATCCTCAATGCCGCTAATCCTCACGAGGTTTGCGGTGGTTCTGGAGCATATCCCAGTTAACTATAGGCAATAGGCAGCGTGCACCCTGAATTGTTTCCCAGCCAATCGCAGAGCACAACGGTACAAAAAACATTTACACACACACAGTCATACCAACGGAAAATTTGGAGTGTTCAGTCAACAATGTATGTTTTCAGGATATGGTAGGAAACAAGAGTAACTGGAGAAAACGCACACAGGCATAGGGAGAGCATGCAAACTCCACACGGGAAGGCCGGAGCCCAGGATTGAGACCTTGATCTCAGAATTCACCATGCCGCGCTCGATAAATATTAGAAAATAACTTTTATTTGTTTTCAAACTTTAGTTTAGAAATACTGCATATATTCTGTTGTCAAAAGTCAAGTTTTGTGTGAACACAAAAAAAATTACTCTTATTTATTTGACAGCGCAGTGCATTGTGAGTACTGTATATTGCTTATTCGGAATGAATTACTGCATAAAGGTCATAATTGGTCAACTAGTGACTTTGAAGATAAATCTCGTGTGGATATTTTGCAGATGAGAAACAAAAGCAGTTGTTTGTGGTTTATCTGTTTGCTACAGATCATTTCTGCAGAATGTTATTCCTCTTCGTACAACTATTGTTCATTAATGAGTGTTTTTGTAGCTCCGACAACTTCAAAGCATGAAATCTCTTTTCCCTGGTGGAACATGTATGCTAGTTTCAGAAGATGAATTCTCCAATTATTTCTTTTCATATTCTACTCATTAAGAGATAGTATCAATGCACTCAAATCAGGATACAAGCTTAAAATCGACCGCTAATGCTCATTGCAAAGTCTTTGTGTAAAACCTGAGTGGAACACAGTATGTGTGACATGACACAGCACTTTACATAGAATCAGACCTACTTCAACTTCATCAGGTAAGAAGTACCCATCCACGACAGGAGGAAAGGGATTTGGCAGTACTGTAGGCTGTGTGAGCGTATCAAATTGCTTTGAGGTTATCACCGAAGCATCAGTCCTCTGTAAACAAATGTCCAGATGAGCTGGAGAAGATGTGGGGCACCCAATTAATTTTGCTAGCCTCATGGACCTGTATGGTAAACGTAACAATGTATTAATTTAACATTTAATATAATAGGTTTAAATAAATACTGTACTTATAAGTCTATGTTGATGTATGATCATAATAATAAGATGCAGGATACATGGATGTTGCTTTAAAGAAGAGTCAGCAAGATCAGTACTATGATATCATCCAACATACAACTGATCGGAAGTAAAACACTTATGTTTTAAAGTTGAGCCCACAATTTATTGATGATGTAGAAATAACATTGATTTGAAGATCAAAACGCCAGAGGAAAAAATTGATAAAACTTCCAAGCTTTCCTAGATGTACAAGCTCTGCCTTAATGTTGTGAAATAATGCTATAATTTGCAAAAGCAGCCCAAAGAATACATACATTAATACATAAATATACATACATTCTGAGTGTAACGGTATTTGTCCCGTACCGTCACAGTACGGGTATCACGGCTCAGTGCACGCAGTCTGACGGCGAATATGTTTGAGTAAAAAAAAAAAAAAATAATAATAATGATGTCGGAGTTTGTCCTCCTCCACTCCAGGGGGTAGTAGAGGTCATTCGCCTAAACCAACAACCAACATTGTGGAAAAAGGACAACAAACTCACTACTAATAAAGTTATATCGAATGTCCAGAGCGGGAACTATCAAATGCAATATTACTAATACTTTTTAAAGTATATTTATTTATTATTTTCAAATCAGGAAATGTTTAGTTTCCTCTAGCCCTAGGCTGAATTAATTGAAACACTGAGTGAGTATTCATTTTTGCACTTCAAGAGATGCTTTTTCAGTTTTGGAACTATTTGCACTTTTTACTTTATTTTGGCAATATGAGGTCTATCTTATGTGGGAGTGTATGTTCACTGGCAATGGTTTACAGCTAACTGTGTGTAATCATCATAAACATTGAAAAGTGTAGTATCTTATTTTTATTTTTTATTATTACAAATTATTATTTAAAAAAAAGTTACCAATGTTCCCAGCTGGTGAGTGCTACCTGATTTTATCTGTTACCTCAGTCTATCCCTACAAAAAAGGGTGTGTTGTTTATTTTTGCTCATAAAATGTGAATGAAAAGATGAGACGACGTGGAAGAAAAGTTACAGGTTTTACACTATTCAAATAAATTGATTGATATAAAAACAAAACCAGAAAGCATTTTTTGAATCACCAATCAGTTTTTTTTTTTAAATTTTATTTTTTTTATTAGCTATAAGTCTTGCCTAATTACAAGCTTGCCCCGCCAATTGCACAAGGAAACTAAAATTATTCATGTACTGTATAAGGCACTACTGACTATAAGCCGCAGGTGTCCACACTGTATTACAGAATATATATATAGTACACCAAAAGACATGCAGCTCATTAGCCTGTAATAAAATTAAATAACCAAATTTGACTCGAAACCTCAGATTTCACAGTGGGGGGTCAGCGGCTTATAGCCTGAAAAACACAGTATTAAATGATTCATTTTGCAGTGGAGTGTTATCAAAAATAAACAAGCAAACAACAATTGCATATGTAAACAACCATAGACACATTTTTAACTACCTTTCCTGGGCAACTTCTTTGCTGACTGAGGCCCATAGTGCATTTGGGGAACCACTCTGCATGACAGCCCTTTGAAAAAGGTCATGACTACCTGGCGAGAGGAGGTGGAAGCCAACAGATGCAGACCCAGCACTCTCTCCAAAAAGTGTGACCTGTGAAAAACCGCAAATCAAGCGGAAACAGTTTGCAATTATTTTAGTTTAAGCAAGATTGTGACTTAATCACAATTACACCACCAAGCAAAAATATAAAATACATTGCTGACCTGTGATGGATCACCCCCAAAGTTGACAATGTTATTGGATACCCATTGCAGGGCTAAGCGTTGGTCCAGGAGGCCTGCGTTGCCCCGGATATTGTTGTCAGACAAAGCCAAGAAACCAAGAGCACCAAGTCTTTAATATATGACACAAGTTGGTTACTAACTACATTCAATGATAGCTTGAACACCACATGTTCAATATTCCCATACAATAAATAGCCCAGTATATGGGTTGGGGAATGAAGTCAAAGTAAAGATTTAGAGACTGTTTAGTCATACTACCTTCTTAAGCAATTAAAAAGACATGTATCACCCTTGACTTGGATTTCCCCACTACAAGTATGTTGTTCTACTTGTAAATGTGACAAGTACAGAGGACCTAAATTCTAATATTTAATGTTGTATCTAGTGCTGTCAAATTGATCGCGTTAACGGGCGGGCAATTATTTCTTTTTAATTAATCACATTAAAATATTTGACGCATTCAACGCATGTGCGGAATGACCCGCTCATGCACTTGCCTTCGGACTGAGTTGGATATAAACGTAATAACGTGATTTGACCACATTGAGAAAGGCAGCAATGGACCAGTAGGCATCGAGTCTGCCGGAAATCAACAGAAGAAGAAGAAGAAGAACCCGCTCATGCATCCCATAATCCCGCTCAGAAGTGCAGTGAGCAACGTGGGTAACGGTGAAATGTAAACATGGAAGAAAAGCAGGTTGGCCCTCTGGGTGGGGAATTCAAATTCAAAAAGAATAGTGATGGAACAATACATAAACAGGTAGTGATTTGCACTCATTGCCAAAAGGAGTTCAAGTTCCACCGAAACCATTCAAGTTTAAAGTACCACCTGAACACTAAGCATGCGTTTGTTGGGGCTTCCAGTTCCAGCGCTACATCTGGCTTGCAGCAGACTACTTTAACCGAACGCAAACCAATGAGCATATCCACCTCCGAAAAACTAATAAACACAATTGCAGAATGGGTCTCAAAGGACTGCCAACCGATCAGCATAGTTAAAGACAAGGGGCTCGCTAAAACTTTGAGAGTAGCATCCCTCGACCCATCCTGCAAGCCACCAGCAAGAGGAGCAATAATGAATAGGATTCAAAGATTCTATGAGACCGAGAAAAAGAAGAAGGAGGAGACTTTAGTTCAAGTGCAATATGTCGCCCTGACAGGACATCACTGGACCTCAGCGAGTAACACTAATTACCTGGGAGTGACTGCACATAACATCACTAAAACATGGGAACTGAACTCATTTGCACTAACTGTTATGAAAACAGAAGAACGTCACTTTGCGTCGGCATGTGCTGAACAGTTCGAAACTGTTGCTCGCAGATGGTCTATTGAAGGAAAAGTTTCGTGCACTGGGACGGATAGTGCGCGTAATATGATAGCCGCACCCGCAGTTTACCATACGACCACATGCCCTGTGTTGCCCACATTATACAGAGAAGCATCATTGTGAGTCTCGCTGACAGCGGATTTGACAATGCCTTGGCTAAGTGTCGCAAAATTATCGGTCATTTCAAGCATAGCCCAGCGAACCTAGCGGAGCTGAATGCAAAGCAAAAGGAGATAAAACAGACAGAGGAGCAAATGACCCAGGATGTTTCAACTCGCTGGAATTCGACATTGGAAATGGTTCAGCGCTTGACACGCAATCAAGCAGCAATAAATGCAACCCTGGACCAACAGCAGCACAAACTTGTTATGCTGATGCAAGCAGAATGGGATAAAATCCAGAGACTTGAGACCCTTCTAGAGCCCTGCCGGTAAGCATGCCATTATATAATACATCGGTTCTCAAACTTTCCAATTTTAAGGTCACCTCTTATAACTCTGATATTGTGTACCCTATAATTTACAGTCACAGACTTGTAAGGAGCAATTTACACCACCTTAAAAGGAAGCCAGAGGGTCCCCAAAATCCACTGATATAATTTGACCATTCATAGTAGATTGTAGACTGAAATTAAATGAAATAAATGATTACTAAACATTAATCTTTTAGGCTGTGTTAAAGTAATTTACGTCCCTTTTCTCTCTTTTTGTGTATGTGTGTAACTGCAGGTATGTAGCTGAGCTCCAGGGTGGAGAGGACTATGTCTCCTGTTCCATGGTATTGCCTGCCCTCCTTCACTTGCACAATAAAATGGAGGTATCTGAAGAGGACCCTGCATATATGATGAGGTTCAAGGGTAAATTCAAGGACGACCTAGTTTCTCGCCAAGAACACCTCAATCATGCATGGCTCAAGATTGCAACAGCATTGGATCCACGTTTTGAAGACTTAAAGAGCCTGCCCAAAACAGCGAGAGAAGAGGTGTGGACCACACTTGGAGCCATGCTGCGTGATGAATCACCCAGAAGATCTCAGACTTCTAAAGACGGTCCACCCAAGAAGAAAATGACCCTTCTTCTACAGCTGGGCTCAGATTCTGAATCTGAGGAGGAGGTACAGCCTGACACAACCATACAAAAGTACAGAGCAAGGCCCACCATTGATATGAGGGACTGTCCTTTGCGATGGTGGTCCTTTCATGCAGGGGCCCATGAGAAGCTGGCCTCACTGGCTCGTAAATATCTAGCTGCTCCTGTGTCCTCAGTTCCATGTGAAAGACTTTTCTCAATTGCAGGTCACATTGTGAACAAGAAGAGGGCAGCTTTACTCCCAGAAAATGTAAATAAGTTGGTTTGCCTCAGTGACTGGCTAGAGGACGAGTAGAGAAGAGGGCCACATTTATGTGTACACTACACACACTTTGCACACATTCTGAATAATACTGTTTCTGTTATTGTTCCAAGGCTCTGCTGTGTGTTTATTTTTGCAGAGAAAAAGAAAATGTCTTCAACAGAAAGAATATTAATAATGTTCATGCCATCTTGTGGATTTATTGTTATAAGAAACAAATACAGTACTTATGTACAGTATGTTGAATTTATATATCCGTCTTGTTTTACCTTTCCATTTTAACAATAATTTACAGAAAAATATGGCATATTTTAGAGATGGTTTGAATTAGGCCTGAACAATATTGGAAAAAAACTATTGCTGCAATTTTTTGGGGGGTTTGCGATATTATATTGCGATATTTAAAAAAAAAAAAAATATATATATATATATATATATATATATATTTTTTTTTTAAGAAATTTTCACTAGATGATTTGAATAGCTGTTTGGAAAGATTTTGGATGACTCACAATGACCAGTGTACAGTGATCCCTCGTTTTTCGCGGTTAATGGGGACCAGAACCCGCCGCGATAAGTGAAAAACCGCAAAGTTGCGCACCCCGCCCCACAATTTTTTTTTTTTTTTTTTTGTGTGTGTGTGCTCAATGTATTTATTCAGATTTAGCATTGGAAAGAGATACAGTGCCTTGCAAAAGTATTCGGCCCCCTTGAACCTTGCAACCTTTCGCCACATTTCAGGCTTCAAACATAAAGATATACATTTTTAATTTTTTGTCAAGAATCAACAACAAGTGGGACACAATCGTGAAGTGGAACAAAATTTATTGGATAATTTAAACTTTTTTATCAAATAAAAAACTGAAAAGTGGGGCGTGCAATATTATTCGGCCCCCTTGCGTTAATACTTTGTAGCGCCACCTTTTGCTTCAATTACAGTTGCAAGTCACTTGGGGTATGTTTCTATCAGTTTTGCATATCGAGAGACTGACATTCTTGCCCATTCTTCCTTGCAAAACAGCTCGAGCTCAGTGAGGTTGGATGGAGAGTGTTTGTGAACAGCAATCTTCAGCTCTTTCCCTAGATTCTCGATTGGATTCAGGTCTGGACTTTGACTTGGCCATTCTAACACCTGGATACGTTTATTTTTGAACCATTCCATTGTAGATTTGGCTTTATGTTTTGGATCATTGTCCTGTTGGAAGATAAATCTCCGTCCCAGTCTCAGGTCTTGTGCAGATACCAACAGGTTTTCTTCCAGAATGTTCCTGTATTTGGCTGCATCCATCTTCCCGTCAATTTTAACCATCTTCCCTGTCCCTGCTGAAGAAAAGCAGGCCCAAGCCATGATGCTGCCACCACCAGTGACAGTGGGGATGGTGTGTTCAGGGTGATGAGCTGTGTTGCTTTTACGCCAAACATATCGTTTTGCATTGTGGCCAAAAAGTTCAATTTTGGTTTCATCTGACCAGAGCACCTTCTTCCACATGTTTGGTTTGTCTCCCAGGTGGCTTGTGGCAAACTTTAAACGAGTCTTTTTATGGATATCTTTGAGAAATGGCTTTCTTCTTGCCACTCTTCCATAAAGACCAGATCTGTGCAGTGTATGACTGGTTGTTGTCCTATGGACAGACTCTCCCATCTCAGCTGTAGATCTCTGCAGTTCATCCAGAGTGATCATGGGCGTCTTGGCTGCATCTCTGATCAGTTTTCTCCTTGTTTGAGAAGAAAATTTGGAAGGACGGCCGGGTCTTGGTAGATTTGCAGTGGTCTGATGATCCTTCCATTTCAATATGATGGCTTGCACAGTGCTCCTTGAGATGTTTAAAGCTTGGGAAATCTTTTTGTATCCAAATCCGGCTTTAAACTTCTCCACAACAGTATCTCGGACCTGCCTGGTGTGTTCCTTGGTTTTCATAACCCTCTCTGCACTTTAAACAGAACCCTGAGACTATCACAGAGCAGGTGCATTTATACAGAGACTTGATTACACACAGGTGGATTCTATTTATCATCATCGGTCATTTAGGACAACATTGGATCATTCAGAGATCCTCACTGAACTTCTGGAGTGAGTTTGCTGCACTGAAAGTAAAGGGGCCGAATAATATTGCACGCCCCACTTTTCAGTTTTTTATTTGTTAAAAAAGTTTAAATTATCCAATAAATGTTGTTCCACTTCACGATTGTGTCCCACTTGTTGTTGATTCTTGACAAAAAAATTAAATTTCATATCTTTATGTTTGAAGCCTGAAATGTGGCGAAAGGTTGCAAGATTCAAGGGGGCTGAATACTTTTGCAAGGCACTGTACATATAAGGCAATTTTTTTCTCTCACTTTTTCCCCAAAGCATGATTTAAAAAAAATGTGTGTGTGTGTGTGTGTATATATATATATATATATATATATATATATATATATATATATATATATATATATATATATATATATATATATATATATATATATATATATATATATATATATTAATAAATGGTTTTAAGCACTTCAAATGTAATAATTATGATCAGTTTTAAACATAACTGTCCAACCAAATCATTTTTGAACAAGAATAAAGTACTGTAGTAGAAAAATACTTCTGTTTATCTACTTTAGCTGTGACTCTTGGTGGACATGTAGAAATTACAAACTCCTCATGATCACTTCTGGCATTTAATTTATATGTCTCAAACGTCTCCACACACACACACACATTCATTCAAAAGCGGCTTCCTTGCAGAAACTGTTTAAGAAGTTAAACGATGATTGACAGCTGCTGCGCTGTGATGTCCGCTTCTTTGGCAAGATCAAAGATACCAGCATTGTTAACTTTAATAAGCAAGTGCTGCAGTGACTGTGAGGTTCAAAGGGCGTGTGAGGCTCTGCGCAGAGCAGAAAGCAGGGCGTATGTGAATTAAAAAAAAAACAAAAAACTATCGCGCGTCCTTGCGATGGGACTATTGCGCACGCACACATCGCGATGGCGATGTTTAAACGATATATCGTTCAGGCTTAGTTTGAATTGTAATTAATTACGATTAATTAATTTTTAAGATGTGATTAACTCAATTAAAATTTTTAATCGTTTGACAGCCCTAGTTGTATCATTAAAGCCCATACACAACATCAACTCATTCATAAAATCATAATGGAGATTGTGGAAAGAAGTAGTCCTAATTCACAAATTGATGCTGCAACAGGAACAATGTAGGCATTTGTGTTTTGATCAAGGATGCCTCAAGAGAAATGAGGGGAAACAAGTTATCAAAACTGCTAACGGGTAATTGTGAGCGTGAAACAATCATATTACTACCTGAGGCAAGTCACTCCTGATTCCTATTCCTTCTAATTATCACAAAACAATGACTCATCTTGTTGTTAGCCATTCCCTTAGAACCTATTAACCTGAGTGGGAACTGAAAATGTAAATAACAGAAATAAAAGGTTTCACTCAGGAGCAAGGGTCACTACTTCAAACTACCCCTTGTGAAACAGAATACGTTCCGTCCGTATTTAAATATGAATCTAGTACAGAAGCCAAATAACGCAGACCCCGACTGGCGATTGGAATTGGGGTGTTGCACTACTATATGGATCCACCTAGGTCTGTGTCTCCATGGTCTCCTTTTAACTCTTTTCTTTCAGAAAGTGAAAGGTGGTCCCATCTACAGTATCTCTCACCATTAACACACCAAAACTGTGGTAAAATAGAGCAAAAATCTTCATAGTACTTTAGCTTTAACCTTCCTATTCTACAATATTTATCATGCTCTATATTATATAAGAGGGGGTGGCTCTATATTCATTCTAGTTCATCCCAAAATTGTTGGTGGGATTCAGGTTAATAGGGCTCTGTGGTGCCCTTTTTATAGCCCTTGCTTTGGGCGCAATTATGCTGGAACAAAAAAGTGTCTTACTTATACTATTTTCACAAAGTTGGGGGGAACAATCGTCCAAAATATAAGTACAAAATATGTCATTCGTAAGTCCCCCCCCAACCCACTTTCTTTTCTTTCCTTTTTCTTTTTTGACAGAAACAACCAATATATGTAACAGTACCATATATTCGTCTTTCTATTTTTTTTAATTATCTTGTTTGGCAGGAGTTGGAGATAAACGCGGACCCTATTTTACTGAGTGTGGCATTAATAACACTACTTGTGGTAAGGGGATCACTTTGGTAGGCAGCAAAAAGAATGACTGCCCAAGTACAGCTGTAGTGTGTCTTTTCCACAATATTTTTAAGATGCATTTTTTAGGGTTTTAAACTCATATTTCAAAAGCTTTAGATTTAAGTGAGAAACTGAAAATGGAATTAAAATAATCAATGAAATAATAAATATAGCGGAAAACACAGTCAAGGCTGAAAACGCAGTTTCTGCTCTTGCACCCCTCTTTAAAATAAACTGCTGTAATTTAAGCCAAAAGAACTGTTGTGTTTGATAGAACAATATGTGTATATGTTGCCATGGCAGATTCATGGCGCATTAAGTTCCCGAACTATTTCTAATTTGTCCGTTTTAGCCTGGAAAGCCGTTTACAGATGTCGCACAACCGCTTTTATTTCAACCAAGCCATAAAAAGAAGGTAAGTAATCATATTTATTTTTTGAAATGTTTGTCATTTTTAGCTTAGAATCATTAATTGATGTCTAATATTTAGCTTTAAAAGAAAACGACTTTAAAAAAGTATTCATTTGCATATTTTAAACTTTTAAACAAATAACATCACAGTGAAAAAATTAGCGTCTGTATAAAAGTCACGGATATCTATCTAATAACTATCACTTAATTGTATTTTTTTGTTACTGTTGCATTTTCCCCAATATTTTGGATGATAAATAATTGATCCAAAAAAAGAAAAATTGAAAAAAAAAGTTTTAAAATATATGAATGGTATGGTATGAATGGTAAATATATGAAAATGAAAATCTCGACCACTCCTTGATGTCTGCGATTTCTGCATCGCGACCCTTGATATATTACCATGTTTCACCCATAAAATCCCCCCAAAATCCTTCTATGGCCACTCACAGCTGTGTCTTGACACGCAGTGATACATGCTACATGAAGTTTTTGGATCGAAAGATGAGTACGCGATAATATCTAGTTAAAATCATGACGTCTTTAATTATGCTCTCGCGTGCTCTCACCTCCAGTTAGGGTTTTGCTGTTAACTATATTTTTTGAAAATGCCCTTCAGTTCCAAATTTTTCTTCCCCCAGAAAATTAATATTTTAAGCTTTCCAATAATGTATCACACATGCATATCGAACAATTTTGAAATTTGGCCAAATTGGGGGTCTCAGAGCGAAACTTCAAGTCACCTGAGTGTTTTCCACCATGTAAATTTAAAACCAAATACAAGATTTGTCTTGGTGTTGATGAACACTTGCACACTATGCTCCGGTATTTAAATTTCATTTATGATGGTGACCCAAGTATTTTTTTATTATTTTCATTTTTTTAAATGATACTTATAAAACACCTGAGAACAACTGCCTTCGTTAGTACCCAATGAGTCACAGGCAAATTGTGAAAGGGTCATTGAGAAGGATTTGATCCCACATTACCTGCATAAATCATTACACTACTTAATGACACACAGTAAATCTTTACCAATTAGCGAGGGTTATAATTTAAGTCCTCACCTGTAATTCATTGATACAACAACAACACCTTCAACTTTACTCAGGTATCGGCCATCATAAATGTCCAAAGAGGATGTTCCTGAAATAAACCCGCCTCCATATATCCACACAAGGACAGGAGCCAGTGAACTCTGGCTCGCTTTGTTAAAGGGGGTCCAGACATTTAGATATAGACAGTCCTCACTCAGTTTAGTGTTTGGATTCCACATCTCGGCACCTCTAAAACCTGTATTAAATAAATAAAAAAGTTATTATTTATCAAGAAAAAAAGTGAGTCAGACACTGCTACAGGGGTTGGCATTCTTCTTTTTGGAGGTGAGCTTCATTGTTAGTCATAAGTTCAAGAGATTCTTTTTATGAGCAAGTATTATAAAAAG
This sequence comes from Corythoichthys intestinalis, assembly GCF_030265065.1. Classification (NCBI taxonomy): domain Eukaryota; kingdom Metazoa; phylum Chordata; class Actinopteri; order Syngnathiformes; family Syngnathidae; genus Corythoichthys; species Corythoichthys intestinalis. Next base: position 38,129,072 of record NC_080400.1, read on the forward strand.
CTGCCATGTGTAGGTTGTGCCAATGGAATATCTAATTCGTTTTCCAAATTTATATTTAGAAATGCTTTTGGGCAATTGGAGTCTATAAATGCCTGGCATTATCTGGTTTCTAAACAACCATCCCTGACAGGTGGTTGTGTCTATAAATAACATTGTATATGTGACCCAGGCTCATTATATCTACGGTAGTAGACCTGGCTTGTCAAACTACATGTTTATCTGAAAAAAAAAAAAATCAAATAAAAGTTAGACAGCAATTTTTGTATTTCATTGTGAATGAGTGAATCGTCAAAGCATTTTTAATCAAATGCAGACACCTCCCAAGATTCTAAAGGTGTTGAAAAATATTCTGACACTATGCAAGACAGGCAGCATGGTGGATGACTGGGTACACACATGTGCTACACTTTTCTGAGCTCAAGGGTTCAAACCCAGGCTTATGCCTTTTTACAATGTGGAGTTGGAGCATGTTCTCGTGTTCTGCCTAAGTTTTCTCTGGGTCTTCCGGGTTTCCTCCAAATTACTCAAAACATGCCTGCTAAGTCAGTTGAATGCTTTAAACTGCGAGTGGTTATTGGTCTATGTGTGCCTTGTGAGTGACTGGCAGCTGGGATAGGCTCTAGAACCTGCCTTGACCTTTATCTTTACCTTTGGTTTCTTCATCCATTTTCTATAATGTTTGTACTCATTAGGGTAGCAGCTAAGTTTGCTAACTGTTCAAGTGGGAGGCTATGCCATGGATTGGTCTCAATTCAAGCCAAGGAGTTAAGGAAGAGTCAAAGTCACATACTGTAACATTGTGTGGCCTAATTTACTATGAAAAAAGGCTCTCCTTAGGGGTGTGACAAAATATTAAAATGGTGATACATCGTGATACTTTGTATCCCAAAAGGTTATCGATATGCTCTTGCCAAGAATCGAGATATCGTTTTGAAAAAGGTGTCAATGTCTAAAAAAATAAAAAGGAACACACAAGTTGCTAACCAAAATCTTCCACCATAATAGTGTCTCAATTAAATCTTAGGCTGCATTGACGGTGCTCGATGCCCAATCCATTTAGACTGGGAACGTTCGTTAATTCGAAACTAGAGCATTCACAGTCATTCTGTCCGATTTTCAGGGCATTTACAGGTCATTTCCAGTTCAGTTTGAGTCACTGCCTATTCATTTGGGTGATTCCCAGGTCACTTCCTGTTCTGTAACTCAAAATATACAGGAAGTGACCCATAAAAATACCCCAAAATCAACAGGAAGTAACCGAAAATCAACAGGTAAATGAGCTTATATGGCCCACACATAGTACCTCTTTGCCTGGCACTGGCTGCCACTGACGGCCATAGACCTTCAATCCGTTTGAAGTTCCAGTTTAAATGGATTGGACGTCTACTAGTGATAAACTCATTCCAATTCACAGCAGAGGCTTGTTTTTCTGTCTATTAGTTGTTTGTAGAATATTCTAGAATGATTTCCTGACCAATGTATCGATAATCGTTGTATCACCATATCGTCAGATCATCGTTATCGTGAGCTTTGTATCTCAAATCGTATCGTATTGTGAGGTACCGAGAGGTTCGCACTCCAAATTCCCCTTGTTATTCACAAAAATGTATTATGACACTGTATTTTGTGCTCACTTATTTCTATAGATCAGTTGTTCAGGCGTGTTGCCTTTGTTTAACACTCCTAAGAGACTCTAATGGCGTTTGTGAATATTAATAATCAAATTGTTTAGAAATGTCAAAGCAGAAGTCAGAAAAATTTGCTTGTGGCAAATTAAGATACCTTAGCTCCGACCCACAAACACACTTTGGCCCAATACTCTTTTGCAGGCATCCATGTTTATACTGTGCAACTACGCAAAAAAGAAGCCAATAAAACTAATGGAGATTTTGTGTAAAATGTGTCATACCTGGGAACAATGTATCTGGAATCTGGTAGCAAGAGTTTGCATAGTTTGTGGCATCAAACACTCCCTCCCATCTTTCCGCAGGCTCCGGAGGTCGAAATCGCAGTTTGCCAAGTGGCGGTTTCCCATATGGAATTCCAAGGAAGGCTCTGATTTCACCACCAAGTACGGAAAGCCGTTTTCCTCGGATTTTACCATTGATAGTATTAACTATATGGTCACCTTGTGAGTTGACAGACACAGAGAGGATCGAAAGCAGTAGGAGGAGATCACAGATCTTATGTGCTGTGTGTGTCGCCATTGAAAATCCTGGCAGAAAAAAGAGGCACATGCATACATTCAAGGACAATTTACAGTGTATCACAAAAGTGATTACACCCCTCGCATTTCTGCAGATATTTAAGTATATCTTTTCATGGGACAACACTGACAAAATGACATTTTGACACAATGAAAAGTAGAATGTGTGCAGCTTATATAATAGAGTTAATTTATTTTCCCCTTTAAAATAACTCAAAATATAGCCATTAATATCGAAACCCCTGACAACAAAAGTGAGAACACCCCTATGAAAAAATGTAAACCCCTAAATGTACAAATGGAGTACTCAGGGATTAATTTGTGCCTGATCATGCCAGAACATGTTCCGGTACCTCTTGATTTTGGACTCCACGTGATCCAGGACTTAGTCTGTTCCGGCACCTTTTGAGAGTAAGTATTAAAGATTATATTGTGCCAGGTGACGTGGAAGAGAATGAGAGGCGATAAACTCATCATCGTCACTTGCAACGCTCGCGCTCTCTAGATTAAATAACGCCACGAATCCCTGCACATTGCCGAACGGAGCACACATTACATAACACTGGAAACCACCACTCTAAAGTCATGGTTGCCCGAACTTTTCATCAAGCATTTGGCCTGAAAATAAAACAGTCACTTTAAATTGTAACGCTTGCTAAGTGAAAGCTTAGCAGCAAAAATAACACAGGAACCTTGACGCTTTTTACCCCCTCATTTTATTCTTCTTTCCGGCACCCTAATGCAAAACTAACAAGGAGTCACTGTCGGGCGGCTATGCAGTCCACCAATCGGAGCGTCGCGCTGGGGCACCAATAGACCCCACTCACATGACGTCACAACCACGCCTCCGCACCATATTGTCCGTCAGCTCGTCGTGTTTACGCATTACCGCTACGTAAATTCCTCCTATTATGGCGTGTTTTTCTGCTCGTTAACATTAATAATCAAAATGGTGAAGGCGTGTGTGGCGGTTGGCTGCAGTAACAGAGAAGATAGACGGAGAGACTAGAAGTTCTACCGTATTCCGAGAGACCCGGAGAGGAGAGCGAGATGGACTGCTGCAATTCGACGAGAAAACTGGGCACCAAACGATCACCACAGACTATGTAGTAGTCATTTTATACCTATTAAGATGCATTTAATATATATTTAGAGGGTTTTGGGCTGACAACCACAATTAAGATCATTGCGAGGCTAATCGCCGACAACATACAGTTTCAAATTTAAGATGTTTATTTCTTCCTCCATCATTATTTTTTGAATAATATTTAGCTGGTACCAAGTGAAAGAAGCTGGCCTCGTCTACGGATCATCAGTTAAACAGGGGTGTCCAAACTTTTTGCGAAGGGGGCCAGATTTGGTGTGGTAAAAATGTGGGGGGCTACCTACAATATATTTAAACAATTTTTAGCAAGCCCTTCTGTGTGTCACATTTGCTTTATTATTATTTTTTTAAATTCATAATTTCAACAATCTCACCTTTGTGGCGTTCTCTTTCGACACTCGGGCTCTTGCAAAATACTGCTGCTGTGAAATTAAACTAGCTTCAAGTTGCTATAATTTCTCGCTGCGTATCTTCCTTGTAATGTTGTCGTACATGTCAGCATGTCTTGTTTGGTAATATCGCGTCACATCGAACTCTGAAAACAGCGACTGTCTCTTTGCAAATGAGGCAGACACAGTTGTTGCGTATTGTATTGAAGAAATAGTCCAATATTTACCTATCCTTGAAGCATCGGCTATCACAGTCAACTTCTTTTTTTTTATTGATTGTCGCCATTTTAGAAAATTGAAAGTAAAGGGTCACACGGGGTAATGTTGCTTAGAGTGCTGCTCTTAAAGTTTTTCAAAGTTTCGTGAGAATAGGCTGAGTTTCTGTGGACAAGATAGTTGTAGATATCAGGGTAGCAGATGTCAGGCAGAGACGGCAAAGACAGCGGGTCAAAAAATATCGATTTAGGCATCAAATATGGATCTGGCGAATGGATAGACTGAAGCTTTTCCACATAACGCCTTTTATGCAGCGCATCCAATGAGTTTACAGCGTCTGAAAGCACCGGGGCTTCCATGAATTGCACTATAAATTGCACGACAAATTGAAACCATTGAGAATACGGATAAACAATGACGGACAATATGGCGGCCGGATACAGCAACACGTCATTGTGTGAAGTTGGTGAGTGGGGTCTATAGGAGCCTCGCGTTGAAGCATAAATTACCGTGCCGATGACAGCCCCGGTGATGCTACAATATAAAAACATTTTTAAAAAATGTCCAGCCTTCCATCCATCATCTTCCGCTTGCTCCGGGGTCGGGTCGCGGGTATAAAATGATAAGATGCATCGATTCATTTACAGAACATATCACAAGAATTTTCAAATCTGCACTTTGGGTTAGCGGTTGCCTGGTACACCAGACTCACCGCTGTTCCAGCTATTGAGTCTGGCCACCATTCACGCGGATACAATTTCCAGGGCGGAGCAAGCCACAGCAAAGAGACAGCGGAGTGGACCAATCAGCGACGGGCAGACGTGACGTTAGTAAAATGACGAGGGAAGGACGAGGGACTTGCGCGCGGAAGTAAACATACGAAGAGAGCCGAGTTTATTCAACATGGCTAGCGCGAGACAGACTGTTGTCAATGACTCGTGTCGATGTGTTTTTGATAATTTAAAACTGATTTTACCGTGGATTGGAACATATTCTCATCTCTCCCGTTCACCATCTGTGTTGTTGTGGAGACGACTTTCGACGCGCAAGAGTGACGTTGCTCGTTAAGAACACGTCACGCAAATAAACGAATCTGATTTGTCGATTGATTTTGTACCTGCTCGAGAGACCGTTAATGGGCTGGTTCCCAGACTATACTCTCAGTGTTTGAAAAATACAGGAAGAACAGTCTGGCAGAGCCAGGCAAGGTTAGCGGTGCTTTCAACTCCGAACCATAGTTAAAGTCAACACCGCGCTTCCTTTCTCTCCCCCATACGCTCACCCATTTCTTCTTCTACGCCAAATTGGCAATGCCGGTCACACTGAAACAGGACAGTGGCTCCTTGGAGATGCTGGTAACAATGTTGTTTTTAAAAATGTTACGTCATTTAAAAGAGTCAGAGATTTGTTGATACGCTCAAAAGCTGCACCAACAAATCAGCTCATGACATAAATTAGAAAAAAACTTGAGGATCAAACGGTATTTCAACATGCCTAAAGACAGACAAACGAGTCAGAAAAGCAACAATGACAACAAGGAATGTTTTGGACAACTAAATATGGTAAGCTAAATAGACTGCCGTGCCAATCTTTTTTTATGTTTTACAAGTTAGACCTGTTGAGAAACTAATTGCTGACTGTAAGTCCCACCTGTAGTTATGTGGACAATTGCCCGTGCTGTGCAGAGTACAGCCTAAATAATTCTAAATTGTTGTCATAACATTCATACCATGGATATTATGCTTTTAATTTTTTTATGATTCTTTTGCTGGTACTATGATTCCATCTCTCTTGTGAAGCGTCTTTGTGTGGTTTGAAAAGCGCTCTAGAAATACAATGTATTATTATTATTATCATTATTATTATTATCTGAAAATGAGGCTTATAAATCCCACAGCATGGCAAGTGGGCATTTGCGTGTTGTTTTCGACAACAGTTTTTGCCTGTGTTCCAGCACCTGTGCGTGTCTAGTCATACCCGCACTGTCATATGTACTTTGCGTTCCGGAACCTTATGATTTACAAATTAAGCACTGGGAGTACTGCTTGTCATTTTCCCTCCAAAATGTCATGTGACTCGTTACAGGAGTGCTGTCAGCATTGCTGCAGAGATTGAAGCCAAAGCCCAAAGCCCATTGATCCAAAGCCAGCAAACAGTTTGCTGATGACTTGTCAACAAAGCACATGGAATACCGGAACCACGTCCTATGGTCTGTACCGTCTTCAGAAGAGGCTTCTGCACACCAATTGGATGTAGAGTGTGGCATATGGTCTGAGCACTAACAGGCTGACCCCCAACCTCTTAATTTCTGCGGCAATGCTGACAACACTCCTGTAACGAGTCACATGACATTTTGGAGGGAAAATGACAAGCAGTACTCAATTTGGACATTTAGGGATGTACGTAAATCATAGGTGTGTACTCACTTTTGTTGCCAGGCGTTTAGATATGAATGGCTATATTTTGAGTTGTTTTGGGGGAAAAACAATTATTATATAAGCTGCACACAGACTACTTTTGTGTCAAAGTGTCATTTTGTCAATGTTGTGCCATGAAAAGATATACTTATATATCTGCAGCAATGCGAGGGGTGTACTCACTTTTGTTATACACTGTAAGATATATAAGGATATAATATTGAGAACATGCTTTGAACTTCAGCAGTATTTAACACAGTGGTTCTTAACCTTGCGAAAGGTACCTAACCCCACAAGTTTAACATGTGGATTCACCAAACCCTTCGGAATTAGATGATACAGCATTTTTTTTTTTTCTAATTTAAAACCACTATATCTAAGCTACCAAGCTAATGCATTTTGCAAATACCCATTCAAAATTATTCTCATTTTGACAGCATGTTTTATAAACAGGTCAAAATTTGAGGCCGCGCTGCCCGTTGGTCTGTTGTATTCCCTTCAAGTGTGAGTCAACCTTCTACTGAGCGAACCAGTTCCTCCTCCCATCTGATTCAGGACTAGAAGTTAAAAGAAATTGATTAAGTCTGGAAATTGGGCTCAAACCAGTTCAAAACCTGGTCTAAAAAGGCACTTTGCCTAGATTTAATCACCATACAAAAATAGGGTTCTGCATTTCTTTACCTTCGCCGAACCCCTTAGACCAGACATGTCCAAAGTCCGGCCCGGGGGCCAAATGCGGCCCCTGGTCAAATTTCATCCGGCCCCCAGCCTCTGTCATAAAATCAATAACGTCTGGCTCGCACACAGACTTAATAAATTGGTCAGAAGTACTGCAACCAGCATATGAAGTAGCTTACACACGAAATGCTGCTCCTCATTTACCCACTAAAAGGCAGCAGCACTTTAACCTTTTATTGCAAAATGTATCACATTTGATACACCTAAAATTTCATGATTTTGAGACTAATTTAGAATTTTGACATTTCTTTTTGAAAAACAAGAAAAAAAAAAAGGATGGATGCAAGTCAACATTTGCAGGTTTTATGAGACAAAAAAAAAAACATGATTAAGCATGGGTTATAGATATTAGAGCGCTTATTACACATATTCATTTGACTTTTCTTATAACAAATTTGAAAAAATGGTTTCATTAGGACCTTATTTTTCAAGTTTTGGGATTCTCTGATAATTGCTTCATGTTGCAGGTATTGAAGGGCTAAGCAACATTACCCCATGTGACCCATTACTTCCATTTTCTAAAATGGCGACAATCAACAAAAAAAAAAAAAAAAAGTTGACTGTGACGGCCGACGCTTCGAGGATAGGTGGAAATTGGACTATTTATTCACTAAAATACGCAACAACTGTGTCTGCCTCATTTGCAAAGAGACAGTCACTGTTTTTAAAGATTTCAATGTTAGCCGATATTACCAAACAAGACACTCTGACATGTACGGCAAGATTACAGGGAAGATTCGCAGCGAGAAATTGAAGCAACTTGAAGCTAGTTTAATATCACAGCAGCAGTATTTCGCAAGAGCCCGAGAGTCGAAAGAGAACGCCACAAAGGCTAGTTGTAAGATTGTTGAAATTATTCAATTAAAAAATAATAACAAAGCAAATGTGACACACTGAATGGCTTGCTAAAATTTGCTTAAATATATTGTTCTACGTAAAGGACGTCAGCCAAGGTCGGCCCCCCTTATTTTTACCGCACCAAATCTGGCCCCCTTTGCAAAAAGTTTGGACACCCCTGCCTTAGACTCACCTGCCAAACCCCTGGTGTCGATCGAGCCCAGGTTAAGAACCACTGATTTAACATATATTTGCTTGTCGTTAGTTCTAACTGGAACATAAAATCAAAGCTTTTTGTTTGTTTGTTTGTTTGTGTAGTAACTAACATGTTTTTTTAAAATAAAAAATAAAGTGTTTTTAATGACTGGTTGTTTCCATATAATAATGAATAATCAACAAAATCATTAATACAATTGACAAAAAGTTGTTTGAATAAAACCCAGTGTGACCTGTGGACCTGAATAGTTTTCATTGGCATTTACGAATTCCACAAGATAGAATAATAATAATAATTTATCATTATTATTTTAAATAAATTCACTGTAAGATTTGACATTAATTTGTGCAACAGCCAATTCTCTATGAAGAACTCAGCAAGTTAAATTTAATTACCGTCTCAACGGGAATTGAACTAATAATAATTATTAAAAAAAAAAAAAAAAAAAAAAAAAAAAAAAAAAACTAATATATAACAGAAAACCCAAGGCAACTGCTGTAAACTGCAGGAAAACGTGTTAGCAGGACACACTGCGTCAACGTCAGCGCAAAAAAAAACTTTTTTCTCCACATTGCATTTTGAGGTGAGCTGTGATAATTCTATTATTCGCCGATTAGTGATTTAGCAGACGTTACTCACGCACACATCTACCTAATGCAAAATGTGCAGACGTCGTACGGCAGTGACGCTGGTCAAACTGGTCCCGAATTAATCAGTTAGTTTCCAATCTGCAAATGATTTAATGACGTCTTACCTTGCCCGTTGCAGTTTAGTCTGCGTGGGGTGGATGAGAAGACACGCTGTTGTTGACATGAAAAAGGCGTGGAATCACTGTGTCCCGTGGCGGTTGACTTCTCCCCTCTCTGAGTCATAGCCTACAGTAGCTGCTCCTCAGTGTTATTCATATCAGTTTAATAGCCTACTATAACTACTATCTGATAACGAAAGAAAGGTGGTGAGGTTTTTACCTGCAAGGGCCGATCCTCCAGAACTGGCACACACCTGAAATATCTCACCTTTATTCATTAATTTATTTTCCATTTTAAGAGTTGGGCGAAATTCTGTGAACCATGGGGGGGGGGGGGGGGGGGGGGTCGTCGTTGCCGTTAGAAGGTTTGAAGACACCTATTTTAATGCTAACTACTCGTGATAAACTAACAATACGTTTTCTAAAAAAAAAAAAAAAAAAAAAAAAAAAAAATGTTACATGGATAAACAATAATTTCAAAGGTTTGTTAAAAAAACAGGACATTGTGTGAAGACATCTCTATTTGGTTACTGTAGCCTACCTAATGGGATTTTACCGTGAACGTGATTCTAATGTATTGGCCTGTGAGTGTATGACCTACATTTTTGTAAAATTGAAGACACATATCCATCCTATTAATGACAAACTTTCCTATTGCTTTAACTCATTAAGTGGCATAATTTGGCATATGGTAAATGCATCCTTAAAATGATTGCATTTTCAAATTATTCATTTTTTAATCACAATTATTCTCTCTCTCGCTCTCTCTCTCTCTCTCTCTCTCTCTCTCTCTCTCTCTCTCTCTCTCTCTCTTTTACATATTTTCATAAAATCTTTTGTTTTTTTCATTTTCCTTCTTCTCAAAGTTGTTTTTGTCACTATTTCCAAAAAAGGTTTGAGTCAGAAAACTTAGGAAATCCCCCTTAACTTTTATTACCAGGAATTACAGCTTTGCTTCCATGACAAGTCATAGATTCAACAAAACAATTTTGATTTGGAATCCTTTTGCACTGATGTATTTTTTCTGTCTCTGTGCCAGTCTCCCATCTGTCTCGTCCTATTTGAACAAAATAGCATCCCCTGAAAAGGGAGGGTTCTCCACTGAGGACATGAAGCTCAGTAGGCTAGCTTGTTGAAAAATAAAATAATTACATTAAACGTAAAAGTATTTTTTCATATAGCTGTAGTCTTTTAGATGATCAGGGTAATAGAAACGTATATACATGAGTGTATCATGATAGTATCAAATGAGTAAAGGGAAGGGGCGCACTATCCACTAATCTTCACCTGGTGATAAGTTGATTTGAACAGATCCACCAGTGTGATTGCATGTGACGAAAATGAGGAATTCCCTTTTGAGTGTATTTAGCTTTTGACAATTTATGACCAGGGACATCACATAATTAACCTGTGTTGCACTCTCAAGGATGTGCAATGATAGGGGGAAAAATTTACATCTAGAGAAATATGTCTGCAGCTGTGTGTAGGGGATAACTAACAGTTGTCTCTTATCCCTCTACTGAGTTTTACTGTATGTAAAGCCAGTCTTCATGCGCACACATACCCCCCCCCCCCCCACACACACACACACACACCATCAGAATTAACCGTTGAGTGGTTCATCTCCACATGCAATAGCACACTTGTCCTCCTGTGACAGGAGCTTCCCTAATTGGTATGAGACCTAGATTGAGAACAAGGGAGGGAGCGAGAGGTTGAGAAATGTTGCTTGCGAGTCGGTGAACTGAGAAACAAGGGGAATAAGTGTGAGACAGCTGGTTTAGTGTTTTCAGAACACTGCTTTAAAGAGATTATACAATACTTTGTAAGTGGTAGGTGGGCAACAATAGGGCAACATTTAATAGGGTAAATAGCGAAGTAATACAGTATAGCATGTGTCATTGGTGTTTGTGTAGCTTGGGTTTTGTTTTTGGTTAGCTCTTGACAATACATGAATAAAAAAAATATATATATATACAGTTTACCCTTTAAAGTGGACATTCCTACAATTTAGTAAGTAATCAAAATTTGAAAGAAAACAACAGTGTTTAAAGAATACAATATTTAGGCTGCGATTGGCTGACAACCAATGGTGGGTGTACCATGCATGCTGCCTATAGGTATCTGGGATAGGTTACAGAACCCCCGAGATCTCCGTGAGGATTATTGGCAGGGAAGATGAATGAATATTTAGGTCAGGTGATAGTCCACTTCACTCATGCGTCTGTGTACAATTCTTCAGAATCTAAAGTTGCAAAATTCTATCGTGACACGTTTATCTATATTGTCTTTTTGCCAGCATGCTTGAAACCTCATCATTATTTGGGTCAAGCTTCATTCTTTAGCCAACATGTTTATCATACATGTCACAAACAGATTATGCAAGATTTAATCCTTATGGTACAGTATGATGCAGTTTAAAGGCTACAGTAATGTGTAATCTGTGGGACTGCAGTCAAGCACAAGTTTCTGTGGAGGTTGTGTGTGGGCATGTGCATTAGAGATATAGCAAAAAAAGAAAGTATGATGGATTATAGAAGTATTTCAGTACAGTAGTGTAAAATTTCATTTAAGATCATTCTTTCCATTCAATCTTAATAAAACAATTGCCTTGCGACCCATATAATGCCCCATTGCACCCACACCTTCGCAAAACTCAATTGTCTTCCTCACTTGCTCATGTGTGCACTTGAACACACAAAAGGTTACTACTTTATATGGCTGCTGTGTGTCTGAAGTGTTGTTTTTATATTGCGGCCATATTTCATTTTGGCCTACTTTCTTTAAATTGCCTGTGGGGTTTTGTATGGGGAGAAGGGCCATCACATTTATATATGAGATTGAAGGAAGCAAAGGAAGCTTGGAGACTTGTTTATGTTCTTATTCATTTTCTGTAGCATTTTTGCCCATCTTCATACTACTTTTCTCCTATTGTATGTTTGGTACCTCTAATCTCACTCTTACTCTTCTCACATAATGTCAGCATTATCAACACTGATTCCACCACAAGATTCTGTTTTGCCCAAGTACGGATTTGGTCCCATGTAACTGGCTTTGGTTACTGTTGGGATTGAAGTCAATTTATGTCTTGCAACTCAGCTCTCAGCAGAATTCAGTGGGAAACTTCAGTCATCACAAAACCTGATGTTTGCACATCTTGGCATATCACACTATTTTTGGTTTGCAAAATTTACAATAATGTAATACATTACTCTTGTGAACACAGTAAGCATGCGCAGTAGAGGTGGCTTTTCATAGGAAGGAGGCAAATACTAGATTGACACCTTTAAAATCAGCTTCAACAGATACGCCCACACATTCCATTTTGCAGCCTTATTTTGTATACTGCGATTGTTTTGGTCAATCAGAATTTGGCAGGCTTGTTAGCAATACTCTGTTTTGTTGTAATTTCAATTTATATGACTTTTTTGTCACTATACAGGGTCTTTACATTATTCTGGTGTAAAAAAAAAAATGAAGAGAACATGAAATGTGGCTGAATGGTGACTAAGAGAGGGAAGATAGTCCAGACACAGGGGGTGCACTCCCAGAGGGCAGGGTAGTACATGTTGAGGAGAGCTACAAGTATATTGAAATACCACGGGCAAATGATAAACATGAAGAGGCCACAAAGAAAAGCTACAGTGGTCAAGTTTCTGCAACAAGTAAGGCTGGTCCTGAGAAGTCAGCTTAATGGCAAGAACAAGATCCACGCAATAACACGGTATGCCCGACCAGTGATCAGATATCCTGCTGGGATAATTAGCTGGCCAAAAGAGGAAGTTCAGACCACAGATGTGAAAACATCTCAACTCACCTTGCACGGAGAGTTCCACCTCAAATCCAGTATTTAGACGCTATACACTTAGCACAAGGAGAGAGGCCAAGGGTTTATGAGCATCAGGTCAACTATACAAGACAAAACCTCCAAGCTCCACAAATACATCAAGAAGATGGCCCCAAGAGATGAAGCACTTAGTGAATGTCTCAGGCACTGGAAACTGAAAAAGGGGGAGTTGGAGGAACCATCATCGGAGGAAAAACCTCTGCATAGGACGTATCACCGACAGACAACTGAAATGGCAAATCTGAAATGGTCTTACCAATGGTTAGAGAGGGCTGGACTGAAAGACAGCAAAGAGGCGCTAATCATGGCAGCATAGGAGCAGGCCTTGAGCACCAGAGCAATAGAGGTACAGATATTCAGTATCACACTTGGCAGAATCCCAGGTGCAGGCTTTTCAAAGAGGCCCCTGAAACAGTTTAAGATACTGCCTGGAAAAGGATACATGGAACACCATAACCAAGTAGGCGGTATAGTGTACATCTGTGCAGAGTATGGACTGGAGACACCTAGATCACAATGGGAAATACCATTGCCAAGGTGGTTGAAAATGAGAGGGCTAAGATATTGTAGGACTTTTGGATACAGACTGATACGATGATCGTGGCAAACCAACCGGACATCGTGATCATGGATAAGCAGCAGAGGACAGCCATTGTGATCAATGTAGCCATCCCCAATGATGGCAATATCAGGAAAATGGAACACAAGAAACTAGAAAAATACCAGGGGCTCAGGGGAAAGCTGGAGAGAGCCTGGAAGGTGAAAGCAACAGTGGTGCCCATGGACATAGGAGCAATAGGGGCTGTGTTCCCTACACTGGAAAAGTTGCTCCAAGAGATACCTTGAGAAACATTTGGCATCTCCATCCAGAAGAGTGCAGTCCTAGGAACAGCAAAGATACTGCGCAGGACCCTCAAGCACCCAGGCCTCTGATAGAGGACACAAGCTTGAGATGAACAGCCACCCACCCTACCAGAGGAGATAGGGGGAGGGTGAAGGAAGAGTTTTTTTATTCATTCATCCTCTGAATATGTATTTAAATACATACAGTACAGGCCAAAAGTTTGGACACACCTTCTCATTCCTGCGTTTTCTTTATTTTCATGACTATTTACATTGTAAATTTTCCTTGAATGGAATAAAACTATGAATGAACATGTGTGGAATTATGTATTAGCAACAAAAGGGTAAAATTACTAAAAACGTGTAATATTCTAATACCTTCAAAGTAGCCACCCTTTGCTCCGATTACTTTTTTGCACACTCTTGCCATTCTCTTGATGAGCTTCAAGAGGGAGTCACCTAAAATGTTTTTTGACTCCACAGGCATGCCTTCTCAGGGTTTGTAACATGTCACACTGCTGTTGCCATAGTTGTGCCCTCCCTGTTGGTGTGGTATGCTCTTCCTGTGGGTGTGGTATTGTTAGAAAGACATCAAAGTGATGATTCGTGTGCACATATGATGAGGAGTACACTGAATAAAGAAGTATTACTCAAGTCTTGGCCTTACATGTACTTAGATTAATGAAGTTTATAACAGGTTGATTAGTGTAATTTATTGTGTATGTATATATCAATAGACACACTCTACAGTCCGTACTCATTTGCATTATCTTGTGTTTGTCCTCAGTGTATGTCAAGAAAATACATGCATGTTGAGTCAAATGATGAAACCAATTTGAAACAGCATGTACCTATTTGACTGTAGATATCTGCAGAATGAGACAGGGGTGAATGAAATTCACAAAACACCTACAGTATATGCCTAAACGATTTAAATGAAGCTGTATTCATTTTAAATCTTATCAACTCCTAATGGAAACCACTGAAGCCTCAAATTGTCCCATGCTCCTAACATGTCAAGCATAGTTAGTTTTGCGTATGTGCAGGGGAGGCAATAACTGCTTTCCTTACAATATTGTATCCTGAGCAACTCTCACCAATGAAAAAAATTCCAAACTCCAAATGACTTTTCTTTTCTTGATTGTTTTGAACCATTTAATTTCAAGTTGATTTGAATGTAAAAGCATGCATTCAATGTGTGTACCTTGGACATTTTACTTCATTAAAAACAGTTGAGAAGTAATTGCATGTATGTATGTGTGTATATAAAATATATACTGTATTTAATGTTTTTCAGGAAAGGACAATGAGTGGGAGGCAAGAAACACAGGAGTCTCCAGCAGAACACAGGAGACAGAAATAGAAGAAAGTGGGTGGATCTGCTTTTGGTGCTGAAGGAAAAGGTTATAAGGCTTTTATGCCACTAATATAAAGCCACTTTGAGGCACATTAAGGTGTATAGAAAGTAAGTTATTTAAAATGCATCTTTACTTAATTGTAGCTGTTTCTTGGTGTGTCTCAACCATTTCTTTCTATTAAATCTAATGTCGAATATATTGTCTCACATTAGAACATTTTTCGAGAGGCAATAGTTTCCCATGAAACAAAGCTCAATGAAACTGTCATAATGTGAATCTGTAAATCATGTTTTAAAAAGTCATGGTTTGGTTCTGTCTTTTCCTGCATTTGAGTCCTCTTAGTTGCCTGCCTGCCTGCCTGCCTGCGATCCAGGGCATAAAGAAATTAGAACATTTGAGGAATGGAAATATGGTGCAATGTCTCAAGTGAAAGACACCAGTTGTTTTCTCTCATTCTGAAGGGTTTTTGTGTACAACTGTGCATCAATTTAGCATGATTTATATTTGCTGGCCAACCTCATCCTATGTGTGAATGTCTCATAATACAAATTTTCAATTTTATTGTCTTGTACTTCTGTGAAGGACGTGCATCATTGTATTGTTTGCAGCCAAGTGAATATTAATTTTAAATTTGTGATTGCACCTTGGTGAATCACCACTTAATTTAAGTGAACGGAACTGCTTTAAATTTAAAGAGGGCAATGATCAATTTTGCTGATGTCCAATAATCTTAGGAAAACTGAGGGACAATTTGGATGGTATGAGCGTAGAAGAACTTGCAACTATGATTATCGACTACTGGTTGGTGTGCGTCCACTTGGTGTTATTGCATTTTCGTGTGGGTGGGGGTGGGGCTGGTTTTGAGTAAATGGTATACTTTAACATTGTTGTCGTCCACATGTAGGTAAGACCTCTTGTAGTCCACGAGCAAGATGGACGAATAAGTGGCTTAGCGCTACTGTTTTCTTTGCTTTTTTATGTGTCTATGTATATTGTGTAAACACACCTTATTATCACTGGTATTAAACAACTGGAAGCATAAGACTTCAGACTCTCCATGGATTGTTATCTGGCCCTAAAGACTGTGAACAGATGTGGGGCTATTGGCCCATTTTTCCATGTATCCATTAGTTTTTCACTTCATAAAAGTGATAAATCTAAAAATTTCGACAAAGTACTTTGTTTCCATTGGAAGGTTTCATTTCAAAAGGATTCCTAACTCTCGCTGACTCTCGGGGCTGAGCCTTTGCGACGCTGCCTCCCTAGCGAGCGCCCATGTGGGAAGGTGTGCTAGTCAGGATTGTGACGGACTAGGGGGAATCTCCCCTGCAACGACACGTTACGACCAACACACTTTTGCTGCCTCCCCCAAAATTCGCGTTTCTCCAAAAGCCCTGCTTCTCCTTAGTATCACGGCTTCAGACTTTTCCACCATTTTCCTTTCAATTAGTTTTTAACAAGCCATATTTATTCTGAGAGAATTGAAAAATCATCCTACGACTGGATATGTCACATCTTATCATGTATTCATTTGGTGAAAAAAAAGTGTTTCCGTTGCGCTTTGGGGATAAAAAATAAAAAACAATGTCAAAACATCTGAAAGACTATCATATCTAAACGTAATACTTTTTATGATATTTGAATGGGAACACAGCTACTAAAACCCAACTATAGCCTGTATTGGCTGAACTCAAATTGATCTACAAGAACTCCTCTTTCTAAAATATATCTGTTGCTAATTAGTATCCCAAAAAGTTTTTCTTCACCTTTTACAGTCATTTTTTAATAATTTGCAATTTTGTTTCGGCCTTTTTTTTACTGTGGCGTAGTGATATTTACACAGGCGGACTAGGATTTTCAGTGCGTGCAGCGGTTTTTGGTCACCTGGACCAATATGAGCCGAGCCCTGGCTTCAGATCATCAGACAACATGGTGTCGAGTTTTGCTGGCACAGATATGAGCGAAGATGACGAAAAGAAAAGACAAGGAGACCCCCTTCAAAAGTTTCCAAAAAAAGGATTGAAACGATGCTATATGCATCATGCATCTGTCCAGGGCGAAGACGTGATAGGCTTAACATGGACACGGTGGAAAAAACTTGCAGAACCAGCATTAGCTAGTGGCTTTCTGTGCAGGGTGCGTCTAAGGACCTGTCTGAAAATTATTAAACATTGACTACTGTTGATTTTGACAATCATTAATGAACTTGTTTTTGTTGAGACACTGTCATCTGATAGACTATCACAAAAGATAACTCCACAGTCAGGTACATCTACTGAGTCCATTGAGGTAAACCAAGCTAAAAGCTAAACTGAAAGTGACAGTGAACACATGGCTAGCATACCATTTGGAAATAATACTACTGATGTCACAAAGACACTGCAAAGTGCAGGATTAATCTTAAAGAGGGTTCTCAATGACTCTCCTGGTATCCCGATAGCAGGTGACTGTGCACCAGATCTAGCGTCAGCTCGTCAGATCTGCAAAGCAATCACGCCCGCTGAACGTCAGTGGGTCAGATGCGGCGGGTATCAGCAATCTGACAGTCCAAACCTAGTATTGTGTTTGTGTGACTGTGCAGGGGAGGCAATAACTGCTTTCCTTACAATATTGTATCCTGAGCAACTCTCACCAATGAAAAAAATTCCAAACTCCAAATGACTTTTCTTTATTCTTTTGAATCATTTTATTTAAACATGATTTGAATATAAAAGGACACATTTAATGTGTGTACCTTAAACATTATAATTCACTGAAATATTTGAGAAGTATTTACATGTATGTATGTGTGTATATAAAATATACTGCTCACAAAAATTAAAGGAACAAAGTGTTTGTTCTTTTAATTTTTTTGACCAGTATGTACTGCACAATACTCAGAACACAGGAGTCAGAAATAGAAGTGGGGGGATCTGCTTTTGGTGCTGAAGGAAAAGGTTAAAAGGCTTTCATGCCATTAATATGAAATCACTTTGAGGCACATTAAGGTGTACAGAAAGTATGTTATCTACAATAACATGCGATCTAAAATGCATCTTTACTTAATTGTAGCTGTTTCTTGGGTACAGCAGGTACTTAAAGGCATTTGAGGCACACCATCAAAGATTCCTTCAGAAAATCCTTAGGATCAGCTGGGTGGACAGATGCACCAACATCAGTGTCATGAAGCAAGCAAATATTTCCCCCATCACTGCCATTATTGCCCAAAACCAGCTGACCAGTTGAGTGTCACTGTATTTACTGTTTCCTTACAAGAAACTCTTGATAATTGATCATATTCAAATGCTTCTTCACACCCAGGACTCCGCTTTTCGGTCATGTGGTGGACAGCTCTACAGTGCTTCCTAGCCATATCTAAAGAAAAGAATGAGGTGGCTAGTGCAACTAATAATAAGAAGGTTAACCCTCCTGTTATGTTCAAATTTGTCAGGAACAGCAATAAATACCCAAAACGGGTCAATTTGAACAATAACAGGAGTGTGAAGACACACTTCTCAGATAACAGTCATGGCAGGTGTCGCACAGCGTACAGAGCATCACCAACTACAAAAGACATGTGGCGACATCTTTGAACTCAGACATTTCTTACTAGCACAGGTACTGAGTAGCTTCTTTACTCAATTTAAGGCAATTCACCCCACAGCTATGCTTCCACTACCTGCAACAGCACTCATTTCTCCTCCTCTCACTGTTGTGCAGCAAGATGTGAGACAAGTGCTCAGTGTAGTGAGGTGTGAGGCCCTGGAAATCATATGCTGACCTGCTCTCGCTTATCTTCACCTCCATCTCCAACCTTTCCCTGTCAAAAGCTGTGGACTCATTCTACCTTAAATCACTGACACTCATTCTGGTCCCAATGGAAACTATCATATGCAGTACTACTCAAAAACTGCTGCCTAGCAGCCCTCACACTGCTTATAAGAAAATGTCTTGAGAGGTTGGTTCAATACAATAACACGCTTCTGTCCACCAGCCACGACCCACGGCAGTATGCCAATAGGGCAAACAGATCCATAGACGAGGCCATGGCTGCCAATTTCTATGCTCCTCTGGAGCAGATGTGGTCGTAAATGTGAATGTTCTTTGTGGATAACAGCTTGGTTGTTACAACATAATTCCTGACACCCTCATTACCAAGATGTCACACCTCAGACTCCACCCACACCTGTTCCTGGATTAAGGATTTCCTGACAAATGGCTCCAAGTTAGTGACTCACTTTCAGTCTTGTCCTTTCACAAGCTTCCTTCCGAGCCCAACTTTACTTACTCAACACTGATGACTGATGCTACAGTGGTGGGGCTTTATCTCTGGCGGAGATGAAAAAAATATATATATTAATGAGTCCTTAGAAAGGGCACTATGGTGGTCATTTAACAACCTGGACCTAACCTTTATAAAAATGAAATAAATAATATTTGACTTCCAGAAGAAAATAACTAACACGTTCATCTGTTAATCAGTTGCTCCTGTGTGGAGAGGGTTCACACTGAAATATCTGAGCTGTCTTTTGCTACCACTGTGGTGGGTATCCAGAAAGCCCAGCAGCGAATCAACTTCCTGTAGGTGTTCAGATGGAACAATCTAAAGTGCCAGTTGCCGAAGAGCTATAGATTCTGCAACTCAATCTCAGTCCTGTATTGAAGCTGCACTGAGACAGGGAAGAGGCTACAGTGTGTGATCAAAACTGTACAGCTCACTGACCAATCACTGCCCCCTCTTAAGTGCACCTTTACCTACAGTATGCTGCTTTATTTAAGTAGAACTATTATTTTGTACACTTCTAAATATTTCCAAATCTAAATATTTCCTTAATATTTGGTCTGAAAGAGCACTGCATTGAGACAATGAATAGATTGAGGGGAAAAAAAGGCTTTCATGATGAGGCAATTTCCATTTTTAGTGTTAATTTGAATGGACATCCAAGGGCTTGTGATAACTGCACATGCACTGACACTTTATTCACAAGCATACTTAGGACCATACCATTTTTTTCAATGTTGCTATTTTTTTGCCTATCCGTTTCTGTGTTCTTACACTTTAAGTTTTGGTGTTTTCCTGTACCTCTTGCGCTGTTGTGTTATCTATGGCAAATTAATTTTTAATGTCTCTTCACTGGTCTGCAAACAATCGATGGGTTGCATACAGTGGGGAGAACCAAGTATTTGATACACTGCCAATGGGTTTTCCCATTGACTGTGTATCATATACTTGTTCTCCCCACTGTAGGTGAAAACACAGCGCCAGCAGCTCACCCACCATAAAGTTTGAAGACTCACATTTGGGTCTGGGGGAATATTTGTGAAGGGGTTTGTAAAGAAATGTGTAAAGCTATAGAAAACTAAGGCCCTTTAAAACAGGCTATTACACATTAAACACCATAATAATAATACAAATACAATATACTCTAAGGTTACTGGCATTTTTAACTATTCTATTTACATATTACATCAATACACATATATGTCTATATATTGCCTAACAAGTAGCTAAGCAATGCTTTTTAAAACAAAAATGAAATGAAAAAAGTCAGATTAGATCATAAAAATAATACAAGTCTTCAGTTCATGCGACACATCTTGTTATGATGATGTTATGATTCTCATTCGAGAAAGCCCTCAAAGCTAGTTACCTTGTTGCTGAACTTGTTGCTAAATCCAAAAAGTCCCACACTGTGAAAGAGACATTAAGACTACCTGCGAGATGCTCGGCCCTGATGCGGTTAAAGACATTGCTCAAGACCCCTGTCTTATAATTCTGAGCTTTTTCAAGCCTAATTGCTATAAAAAATAAAAAATATAAAAAAAAAAACAGAGAAAGTCTGAGAGCTGTTGAAGAATAAGAATATTGGCTTTGTGTTCATCTAAACAGTTTCACACTGAGTAAGTATGCATACTGAGAAATTAGTTTATGATTAAAATATACCGTACAGAAAATTATTTTGGAACTTTTTTCATTTGTGGTGTGCCGCGAGATTTTTTCCAATGTAAAAACGTGCCGTGACTCAAAGGTTGAAAAACACTGGACTAAGCCTTCTTGACCTTGATGATAAATTTAATTTTTGAAACATTTCATGTTTTCTCGTTTTGCTTTCAGGACACCCACCCAGCATAGCCCTCAAAGCCACCTGCCATAGACTGAACCTCAACAGCTCAACACCTTACCTTTGGTAAATAAAATCCCTTCGCTCCACATCTGTTTCCTGGTCGCAGTTTGGTCCACGTCAGCTTTGCCTACCTTGCCTTAACAAAGTCTGAACATTTCAGCTGAGATGAGTTGACAACTTGATATGCCTGTTAATCGAATGACTTTATGTTGTAAATCAATTTAGCATATGTTCTCTTTATCGTACTTAGGAGTTGTAGATAAAATATGGGGGTTAAAAAAAGGAAGGAACTGCACACATCAGACAAAAAAAAAGAGAATTGTGATTCATGTGGCACTGTCGGCATGCTGCTTCAGTTGTCGGTTACTATCATTTCTATTAAGAACATACTATACACCATACACAATTCAATTATTACTTGTCAACAATGTTCCTACCACCAACCCAATGGAGTGGTATAATAGTTAATAAGCATGTGTTATTTTCTAGAAATTTTCCCCACATCTTTGCACACATCTTTTGGACTTCCTGCTCACACTGCAAATCTATAACGTCATAATCAGATTACAGTGGTACCTCGACATATGATCGCTTCGACACACAATCTTTTTGACATCCAACATATAATTACACTCGTCACTTGTTTCTACAAGATTATTGACAGGGCCGCGGTTCCTTTGTTTTCCCGGAAGACTGATGCATGGCTGATTTTCCTGTGAGAGAAATCAACACTGGATCCAAAAAGGTTAGTGCAAGTGGAGAAAAAAAAAGAAGAGGTGATGCTTACCATTGAAATGAAGATGTAAATGATAGCAAAATATAAGCATGGTGTGTGCATTCATGAACTGGGTCGACAATAGGGCTGTGAAATGTTAATCTCGGCCGGCGGTCCTCCTCCGTTCGCCAGTCTTCCTAAGTTAAGGTGACAATTCTTATTGTGGTAACATCTCCAAAGAAATTGCCAGCTTCATCAGGTTTTTAATCATTTATTCTATCAGCTTGTGCAACAGCAGCGGACGCCAGCATCAAAACAGAAAGTAAACTCTTACTCACTGTCATGTCAGCCCCGCGGTGTGATCAGGTACAGCAAAAAAAGTCGTCCACATTAGAACTCGATTCGTTACATTATTACAGGTACTGTATTATTATTATTATGATTTTATTCATAATTTATTTGTTTTGCTCTTTGTAATTGCTATTTGCAATAGTAACAGCAGTATTTATTAATAATAATAAATAATACATTTTATTTATAGAGCGCTTTCACCAATGCTCAAAGATGCTTTACAGTTGAAACAAAGAAAAACAATAAAGAAACGAATTACAAATTAAAAGCCAATTTAAAAAGTTGAGTTTTTAACAATTTTTTGAATGTGGGAAGATCAGAACAGGTGCGGATGGTTTAGGGAGTGAGTTCCAAAGTGAAGGGGCAGCAAGGGAGAAGGCTCTGTCCCCCCAAGTACAGTGTGTTATTTGTGGGGGCAGTGCGAGAATGTTTTCATTAGATGAGCGGAGTTGACAGAAGGGGGTGTGGGGACTGAGCCAAGTTATTGAGTGTTTTGTATCTGAGAAGGACAATTTTGAACTGTATCCTGTGTGAGATGGGAAGCCAGTGCAGTTTTTGGAGGACGGGGGTAATGTCATTCCTACAGGAGGTACGTGTGAGAAGGCGTGCAGTGGAGTTCTGGATACATTGTAGTTTATTGAGGAGTTTGGCTGGTGAACCGAAAAGAATGCTGTTACAATAATCAAGTCTAGAGGTGACGAATGCATGTATGAGTGTTTCTGCAGCAGAGTAGGTGAGAGAGGGGCAAAGGCGGGCTATGCTCTTGAGGTGGAAGAAGGCAGTTCTGGTGATGTGGTTGATGTACTGGTCGAATCTTAGTTTATTTTCGAAAATGATACCTAGGTTGTGGGACTGTGTTAAGAGAGGCAGGGTGCAGTTGTTGATGGTAAGGGAAAATTGACTGTCTGTGATGTGAGTTGCAGGGTCGATGATGATTATATCCGATTTGTTACTGTTGAGTTGAAGATAGTTTACTTGGATCCCGGATTTATTTCGCTAAGACAGTTGTGAAGTGTTGATTTGGTGCTGCGTGAGATGGTTTTTGTGGAGATGTATATTTGGATGTCATCGACGTAGCAGTGAAATTGCTGTCCAAATTTATTGATGATCTGACCAAGGGGGAGGATGTAAAGATTGAAGGGGAGGGGGCCAAGAACTCTATCTTGGGGGACACCTTGAGGTAGGGAAATAGCAGGGGACATGCAGTTGTTAATGCTGATGAATTGTTGTCGGTCGGTGAGGTAGGAGCGGAACCAAGAAAGTGCAGTGCCAGTAATGTGTGGAGACCTCGTCGGGAGAGCAGGATGGTGGGGTTGATTATGTCTAAAGCAGCAGTGAGGTCCAGGAGGATGAGGATGGTGAGTTGTCTGGAGTCCGAGGAGAGGAGGATGTCGTTGGTTACTTTGAGAAGTGCTGTTGTGGTGCTATGTTGTGAGCGGAAGCCAGATTGGAAAAGTTAAAATAGGTTATTGTCGGTAAGGTGGGTTCGGAGTTATGACGCGACGGCCCTTTCCAGAATTTTTGACAGAAAAGGCAGATTGGAAATGGGTTGGTTGTTGCTCGGGATATCGGGGATCGGGCATTTGCGTTTTGTTTTCAGCACCATTTTCTGCATAATGAAATGTCCGTAACTGGGTGCGGCCCCGTGAAGGGGCCATCGGACAGCAGAGTGGTGACGTAGCGGGAAGTGAGGAGAAGAGTGCGGCGTGAGAGCGAAGTTGGCGGTCGCATGTTGCAGCAGTCCGCTGTTATTTTTGTTATTTATTATTTAACTGTTGCCACAATAAAGTGAAGGAAGCCATCATTCACTCCTCTCCATTCTATTTACCTATTCGGGCTATTACAATATGTTTCGGGACCTGTCCACGTGCCGTCATCCCTGCGCTGTCATATGTACTTTGCGTTCTGGCACCTTATGATTTACAAATTAAGCACTGTTCCACAACAGTTGGCAGCTCTGCTTTGACAAAGTCATCAGTCATCTATGCAAAAATCACACTTTTTTGCAAATCCTTGATCATAAGCAGACCGGTTGAGGAAGCAGGCATCTTCGAAGTCCTTGTAGCAAAGAACACGACTCGATGATGGCGTGAAATTCATTCGCTCAGTGCGAAGAAAAGACATTTAAGTGGCCTGCTATCCTTCAGCCACTCATACGTACAACTTTTCTTTAGATTGAGAACAATACATTGCCACACACCGCCATGGCATCTTACCGAGAAGCAATGCAACAATACTGTGTGTATGGCGGACTTCCCTTGCAGTTCTTGTGGTGACGTCAATTCCAAAGATTTCCGAAGATTGTTGAAGAAAAGCATTTTTGTTGTCAAGGGCGCTGCTATGGGTTAAACATAGAATCTGGAAGGGTTGCGTTAAAAAAAAAATAAAAATAGCGAAAATATGCTTATAATTGTTTAGCCTTTGATATTATTCAAAATCATGGTTGGCCAATCTTACTTCACATTTGACCTTTAAGCTTATTTTCAGCTAGCTATTTTTCTTATTTCAAGAAATCTAAGTGTAGATTTAATTGAAGCACTGGCAGATAATTTCACTAATTTCTAGTGGCTTTACACTGAAAACAAGGGAATTTAACTAGTTTGAAGTGCGTATGACACCAAAATGCATGTTTATTTCATATTTCACGCTGTGTTTTATGCTCCTGAATGAAATGGACCACTTGGATGTGTGTGTAAGCGATTGTTTTATATATTCAATATTTGAATCTCGCGCCATGAAAATTAGTGATTTCTAGCTCCAGTCTCGAGTTGAGAAAGAGGGTGCTGTGACATGTACGGTAGACGGAGTCCTCTTCACTATCCAGCCGTACTGTTGTATGAGAAGGACTAAGGACTCAGCTGATTTTGCGGATTAATTTATTTTTCGCATCACACCAGCCAAACGGCTGCAGAAAAATTTTGCCGCACCAGGGAGAGGCATGTAAGCCTTTTTGGGGTTTCAAAAGGTTCCCATTCACCGGCGGATATTGGCCAAAACAAGCCCTACTACTGTGGGACCATTGGACTTACGAGGAATAGAGTAAACATCGTGTTTTGTATTATGTCAAATACTGGGATCATTTTAAAACGTAGGTAGCTTGCATTTTGTGGCTGATGTGCTCCTTGTCCACTCGGCCGACCACCGAGTTGCACATCCCCCCGCCGGGAGAGCACGAACTCGGTTTATTGTCCTCTTCATGTGCCCAGTGCTATGTCAAATTTTGAACCCCATCAGAAATTGCAAATTTGTGTTAAAAATGGCCGTGAACACCGCGATTACAGAGTAAACACTACAAACTTTCTTTAAATAAAGGACTATTTACTTGCGTTTCATCATGGTTGGGCATGTGGAAAAGAGCTCCTAAGATACATTCTGTCTGTCTTGTTAGCTGCACATCAACTGCACGCCGCTCTTTGTTTACATCGTTGCCGTGTAGTAAGCATTATTTTTCATTATATTCGTGTTGACCATGTGGCAGGTACGCGTTCCTCCGACGTCGGGCGCTTTGTCCGGCGGTACTCTCCAGCTGCTTCCCCGGCAAGCTCTCCTGTCCATAGTAGCAGGGGAACGATCAGTAACTTGCTCTCCGCCGGGTGGGTTTCCGATCGGCGAAAATCGGCAGGGAAATGACAAAAGCCTGACTAACTACGGCGGCATAATATAGCGTTCGGGAGGCGTGATAGTAAAGGTGGAGTCGACAGTTTTGACCATTATGGAGTAATTTTGCCATGTCATACTGAATAAATGCATTTTTATTATTTCATATTCCATTTAGCACAAGATTGTTATTTGTCATGACCATACCATTTATTTAGCAGTTGGGAAAAAAAATACTTCGATAAAGACAATATCCTTCAAAAATATTGGAGTAGAGAGACTGAAACAATGATATTTTGCGGCTCTCTTCGTCGCATTTTCCTTGTTATGAATAATTCCCCCTCAATGGGCTGCATACTATATCAGATGAAACCATTCTCCTGCTGACGTCATCCACCTTTTGGGGACGCTAGAGCTGTGTAATGGTAGGCGTGGCAAGATGGCAGTAATTTCTCGTCATCTGCGCTTTTCCAAATTGTTGTATATAGTCGAATCCTCTCAAAATATGATTCTAATTCACACAATAATGCTATTTAAGACTTTTTTAAAATTCTGTCCTACGTACTTTAGGGAGGTGTGTTTTTGCAGTGCACAAGTCTGCTTTTGGTTACCCTGTCTGCTGTGTTCTCCAGCCAGCACATCACTCATCTGTCTGTCTTCCTTTGTGGATATGGACGAGGGCATTGCCTTGCTGAAAGTGACCGCTACTTCCCCAGTATAAATGTTTCATTGTTGGACAGAGGTTATAAATCAGAACAGTTTAGCATTTTTCGCTGTGACTGTTCCCCCTGAAGGGACAAATGAACCAAAGCCTTGCCAGCAATATTACCCAACAGAGCAAAACAGCCACAGTATCCCCTGAAGCTGGGGTCAAGTGTTCAGCTGTACAATGTCCAATCGAAATGTACCACAAATGCATTTGTCTAATAGACGATGAAATATGACCCATCCTACTCTATCATTTATGTCCAAAACTGTTTTGACCTTTAATCACCATGTCTGTATGCATTTTCTTCTCGTAATTCCTTTCCAAAGACGCAAATACATGATAAAGAAGTCTAGTTCAATACAGCACAGAAATGTTGCTGTTCAAAACACCTTCATTTTACATATAAAAATATGAAAAGTAAACATTAATTGTTTTAATGGTGGTATTTATATTAAGAAAATAACTTGGCCCTGTATGAAAAAAGTTATTCCTTACTATAGATAATCATAAATTTGCTGTGAGCAAAGTGCCTTTCCACTGCCTACAATAAGCCTGATTATCTCAAGACATATTCTATCAAAATTATTGCAGTAAATTATTTTGTTAAAAAAAATAAAAATTCAATCTGCTGAGCACATGTGCACATCAATGCGAGTCAACTGTCTAGTCGGACTCAGATACATACACACGCTGGGAGAACGTGGAATTGAAAAATAATAAATCTCGGTGGAAACAGATGACGCTACACAAGCACTTCATTAGGCTCGTTGTTAACACTTGTGTATGTAAATCTAATGTTAGTAGATTGTTTTCGTATTATACAACTCCTAGCAAAAAGTATTGAATCCCCAGTCTCTGACGAGCACTCACTCAGACATTTTGTCATGTAGAACAAACTCAGATAGAAAGCTTGAAAAAAAAAAAAAATTAGTTCAAGAGAGCAACTTTTTAGCATTCAGAAACACTACAAGAAATGAATAAAAAACATTGTGGTGGTCAGTAAATGTTAATTTTATAGAGGAAATATGATGAAAAAAATATGGAATCATGAGAAACAAAGAAAGAAATAACAATCAAAACATCTCTAGTATTTAGTAGCACCACCTCTGGCTTTTATGACAGCTTGCAGTCTCTGAGGCATGGACTTGATGAGTATTCTTCATTAATTTGGTGCCAACTCTCTTTGATTGCAGTTGCCACATCATCCTTGCAGGTCGGAACCTTGCTGTGGACCATTTTTTTTTTTTTTTTTTCAATTTCCACCACAGGTTATCAATAGGATTGAGATCTGGGCTATTTGCAGGCCATGACATTGGCTGGATGAGTCTTTCTCCAAGGAATACTTTAACACTTTTACCTCTGTGGCATGATGCATTGTCATCTTGGGAAATGACAAACATATTTTCAATTGAAGAGATAAGAAAGCTGTCTAAAATTTCAATGTAAACTTGTGCATTTATTGAAGATTTAACCACATCCATCTCCCCTGTGCCTTTGCCTGACAAGCAGCTCCATATCATCAAGGACTGAGGGAATGTTGATGTCTTCTTCAGGCAGTCATCTTTGTAAATCTCACTGAAACAGCACCAAACAAAAGTTCCAGTATCATCACCTTGTCCAATGCAGAGTCTTGACTCTTGACAAGGTGATTCCATACTTTTTGCTGGGGTTGTAGATGCGTGTGAGGCAGCTTGGCATTTTTTTTAATCATGGAGGTTTGACAAATTCTGTCATATTTTCTGGATCAGAGCACCATTCCGCTCCAGAATTTCATAACGGAACGGCGTTCCCGACCGTTACGGCCCACTTTCACACCAGGTTTTGTGAGAAAAAAAGGCAATCCTTGTGAAGGCATGGGCAAAACAAATGGCATATCCTGGAAATGTTGTTACGTCACTCTAGGTGAACACTGCTAAGCAACTGGCTACAGCACCATGGCTGACTCCAGTGTGGCATTGCAAATCAGTGAATAATTCTTGCAATACATCGGACATTTCGGGCAAAATAACACTGACAATAATAGCTCGTGTCCCATAAAGTTTAACTTCAACCTAGCCACATGACACATCTGCCACCTTTAGCCGATTTTCGTAGCAGTCTGGGGAGAAATGTTCACTGCAGAGACGAGTCGATTTTGACGATTATCTCCATTCGTGTCATGTCCGCTAGACAAAATGCTTCCAGGCATTACTCGTTGCGGTGTCTTTTGGAAATTTGAGCAGTGTTCTTATACCAAGCTCAGACGATTTGGTAAAAAATCTGAAAGTGAAGCATGAATGGATGGACCCATGAATGAAATAATAAAGAAGTGTGGCCTCGCGACAGTGTACCTTGTGTGACGTCACACTACAGGACCCAAAGCTCTCACAGTAGCTCAGTGAGGCAGGCACACATTCTATAGTGACTCTGTCAAAACTACTGGACAGATTGGGACTAATGGTTTCTGGTATTTTTCAGGTGATTACAGAGAATACATTTGGGATACTAAACAGGACTTGACCATTTTGTCTGGATAGCAATTTTAAGTTCGTTGCCCTCGGACATTTACTTCGGCCTCGTAGTCACATATAGTCACAACACACCCTCCCACCCAATCATAGCACTACCACTTTACAATAATTTTAAATAGATATTATCCAGACTAAAAAGTAATTCTTACAAGTGTAACTATTTTTCAAATTATATGTGGGTATACATTTTTAAGGTGACACATTTAAAGGAAAGGCAATTAATTAATGTCTAAAATGTTTACAATTACAAAATGTAAATCAAAGTAAAAAAAAAGAATTATAATTTGTTTCAATTTTTATTGTACCTTGTGTAAAGTCACATTTTCTCATACATTGGTAGCATAGAGCAAATGTTCCTGTAGTCACCAACACTGCGGTTGCTTTTTCATCCTGATGCCCTAACAGCTGGGTGAAAGGGTGGTGGTCTCATAACCAAGGTGGTGGGCTAACCCCCACCTATAAACACATACAGTTGGGCACACACAGGTGCTCTTTCACGGTGGGGTCGTGGGAGTGCGGCCTACCCCTCCTCCCACAGCTCCGGCAAAGGGGCCACCACCATCCCCCCGGTACCCAGGACAGCCCCCGGACCATCCGCACCCCCATTAACCAGCCCCCAGGGAAGGGATAAAGGGACGTGCCACCGTCCCCCATGAGACGGTTGCGCAGTATGGTACCGGAAGGCACCTCCTCGACAAGGAGACCAGGCCCATGACGGACTGACTTGGGAGGGCACTGTGCCTTCTTGGTCCTTTTAAGTTATTGTACCTAATCACACCTTGTTACTCTTCAAACTTAAAAAAAAAAAAAAAAAAACACACACAGTATAAACATTTAAATGCCCAAGGGGAAATGGTCAATCAATTTAGACAAATTTATTCAAATGCTCACATGACAAAAAAAAAACACGCAACACTGATTCACAAATACTGCTCAGAAAATATTCTAAAGAAACTAAATTACCATTATCATCCTAACAGGTTCACAGCACTTAATTAGTAAGCATCTCTTCTAAGCTTAGTGTAGGTCTAAGTACACTACTTCAGGTGTAGCATATTTAAACAAGCTTGTAAAAAGAAAAGCACTTACGCTTTACATTGGAACATTAATCAAAGATGGCTTTGAGCATTTTGTAAGTTCCTTCTGTCTCGCTTTCTTTCAAACACACACACTAAACTGCTGCAATCAGCACATCCCTGCCATCTAAATAAACAGACTGCCTAAGCATATGCACAGCACTGAGCTGATACTATAATTAGCTGCCTAATCATAATCATTGTAGCATTTCTCCCTTTCACTTCCTGTGCAGAGGGAAATCTCAGCCCAATTTACATCATTAAAGTAATTGCCCAACACTTGCTAATGCACCAGTTAATGCCAACTCACGCCAATCTAGCCTCCCTACTAGCGCTCATTTGCCATGATTGGCCACTGATGCTAACCAAGTTGAACAGTAAGAGGTCCATGAGTTGTCTGCTGACAAACACCCACACACAGTGAGAGAACACAAGTGACCTATCCAGGGTGTACCCGACACTCGTCCGAAGTCAGCTGGAATCTTATTTTAGTACACCTATAACCTGTGGTTCAATTTGGATGAATTGATGGCTAGGTGGGTGATCGGGGTATGGATGGACAAATGAATGGATTCATGGATAGACTGATACATTTACATTGTTTCAAAGTATTTATAAAAAACATGTTTTTCTGTGAATTTAAATGGTTTTCTAGCTACATATTATTTTTTTTTTAAATGTCAGCCAGTAAAAACATTTTAGTTATTGTCATCCTGTTTTTCAGCAGTGTCAAATAATACAATGATTCCGTCTATTTGTCATTTTGACCTTAAAAAGGCAGATGTGCCGTTATCTTTGTCTTTGCATTTACTCTACACTGACCAATGACTGCATGATTGAAATACAGGGTGGCAATAATAATAATAATAATAATAATAATAATAATAATAATGATATCCCAGATAACAGACTGACATTGCAAACATGTGGAATCAACATTCTGCTCTCAGTCTTATATCGTTGAATCAACAGGCTGAAGAAACCGCTAAGCTGACTAATACAATATTTTTAGGTAATATGATAATATGATGAATGAATAAATATTATAAATAAAACTTGTCCAGATTTCTTTTTTTTAATAACACTCAGTAAAGATATTTCAAACTTAAGCCTCTTCTTCAGTCTGACAGGCTTCGCTGCAAACCATGCCACCAACGCGGTCTGGGGGATACCGTAGCCACTTCTGCACAACAGCATCAAATGCATATTGTGAAACGTCCATCCCTATCTGCCTCTGTAGTGTATCTGAAAAATCCAAACAACACAGCATTCACAGTTAATTCATATCAAGGAATTCAAGCAGGTAACATGGGTTACATTAACATACTTTACTATTTTGTGGTGAAGTGAGTTTCTCAATCAATCTCAAACCAAAAAAGGGCTATTTGTAGGAATGGAGCTAGGTACCATGGAAAAATGCCTGTACTGTCTTGGTGTTCAATAAATTAATTTAGACTAGGCTCAATATCTAGCAATTTCAGCACTTGAATTGGAAAAGGAATTTATTTTGCTGAACTTCTACTTAACTAACATCCAAGCTAAGTAGGTCTTCACTTGAATGCCAAACACAGCAAATGCACCGTTTCTTGTAATTTTGACAACATTGTCACATTGTGTCAGGCAAAGGGTTTTATATACAAGTAATAATGACAAACATGGTTCTTTCTACTGTAAGACATAATTGATGTTAAAGGGTCTGAAGAAGATGCATGCATACCTTAACTTTTGGCTATCTTTAAATGAGGCATTCCATTGAAGTTCGTTCGAGATGATTCGCTGTCTTCCTGGTCAACCAAGAACACAACTATTTTTTGACCAAAACTCCCGCTCATCCATTATTCGATGACTTTTCAATCATATTTCCCATTCAATCATAAATCAACAACTGTATTCGTCAACATTAGTTCATCAACCGTAAAACAATGTGAACCCAACAGTCGCCTGACATACCATAGAACAACGTTGTTTCAATGTCACTGTCATGTGTCAACGGAATTTGCAACATGTATTCAACATTGTTTATTGTCGAAAATTTTTATGTCAACCATACTGATGATTTTGATGGAAAATCAACGTTTATTCAATGTTGGTCTGCTTTCTGGGATTGTTTTTAAAAAGTGAAAGTTTTCATAGAGGAACTACAGTCCATTAAAATTTTATAACATTTTACTAGAATATATCGCTGATTTTTTAATAGAGAACCAATTGCGATACATCAGACAAATGCTACAGATCCTAGTGAGTACATTTTAATTTGACTTCTTGGATTTTTACCCCTAAAATAGACAATGGGTTAAACCTATAATATATACATATTGAAATATTTCTATTAAAGTTGTATCTAGTTAGTCGTCGTGACAAGCAATCCTATTCATTATCATTTTTCAGGGACAAATGAATTCTTTCATCATTTCTAGGAAGCCATGATTGCATTGCTCTTGAAGGGTATGCAGAGCCAACTGCTCATTGGTGCAAAAGGAGTTAGCAATGGTCATACTGAAAGATGTGCAAAATGTACACTTTTAAATCTACCTGCTTGCACACATCTACCAAATTGCCAAAACCCTTTTTGACTTACATATCTGGCAAGGGCAACTATATGCACCTGTTGCCAACTGTTCCACAATTATACTGTGCCAAGGGTGGGCAAACTATTCCACAAAGGGCTGCTGTGGGTGCGGACACCTTTTCACCAATCTGGTGTGTTATAAGTGCAATCAGTTGATTGCAGTCAGGTGTTTCTTGTTTCCATTGAAACCTCATTGGTTAAAAGCTCTGTGCTGGATCAGTTGGAACAAAGACCAGGACCCACTGTGGCCCTTGAGGACCGGTTTGCCCACCACTGTACTATGCCAACAACACGCAATCTACCCCAAAGATAGTATGCGTAGCATCTACATGGGTCTGTTTTAAAATGGCCTACCAATGATGGGACATTTCTTTGGTAAGTTGAAAAAGTGATCATTTGAACATACGGCACACATTTTCATGTCACATTTACAAATGAAAACTCAATTTAATATCGGAGTGTTGGCGTTTTGGTAGATGCCTTGACGTGACCGTTTAGGAAATCAGCTTCCGCATCTGTTTTTGTGCTCAATTAAGTTTGGACTAATTTTTGCTAGGCAAATATTTAGTAGATCAAGCACATCATACCAAACAATACCACATACAATATGTTATTGCAAACACAAAATATATACCTTATATTTGGGATCTTAGTCAATCAGGCCTCAGGGTACGTTCACATTTGGCAATATGTTCTGTGTTTCAGCCCACATGACACCAAAGCTGGCAAGTGTGTGTGTGGGATGATGGATTTGAAGTTCTTTACACTTCCCCTTCGCTGGCATTTTTAGAATAGGTGGGCCTTGGTCTGACATGATTGCTCATGTACACGTGTACAATGTAGTAAATGCTTGTTACTTGAAATATGCATAGTGACACGCCATCACATGGACTCACTGAAAATGTAGGTTCATCATACGGTAACTGTAACAGGATTGTTTTTTTTTTTTTTTGTGGCTTATAGTGGCTTATACGGAAAATGATTTTAACATCTACACATAGGATGATTGCTTTTGTAGAGTAATACATACAAACACAATATAAGAGTCATACAACACAATACAATCATTCATTCGTGCTATTATGAATGTTTTTCCAGCCTGACACTACTGTTGGGTATCTGTCTGTGTATGTGTCAAGGAAAAACAGGACACTCAGTTGATTCAAAGAAACTTTGTTTCAAAATAAGAAATGTCACATACAAGTGAGTACATGACTCTCGTGGGAGAACAAGTTTTGGGTTAATTGGAGGGCATTGAAGTTTTTCTAAGAACGCTGTCACAGTGTGTCTCTTTGTTTAAAAAGCCACATGGGATGGAGTGACAGAGTAAGCTGATAATGATACCATGGGTAAGGTCAGAGTAGAGTGTGTGTGGTTGGGGACAGCTAGAAACCCTGAATATCTGTTTGGCGCGAAAAGTGCAATGCTTATGGTCAATTAACCCTGAGGACAATCCCATACTGCTTGTACATTCTCAGGGTAAGTTGAGGACCCTCGGTACTCCAAAGACACCAGTTTACTGAATATATAGCCAACTTTTTACCTTAATGCTGCCGGTTAATTTATTTAGTCATCTTTTTTAATGGTGCAGACAGAAAGAACAAACATGGGGAATAGGCATACAGACACTGTTTGAATATGTATGCTCCCTAGGTAAAAGTATCATTACAAAATCATCATAACTTCATCAACTGAAGGGACACCCCTGTGAGAAAGGTATACACCAACCAACTCAGAGGTGGGAAAACTACTCCTCAAAGGGCCGCAGTAGGTCCAGGGTTTTTTTTTTTTTTTTTTTTTTTAATTCCAACCGAAAATGAGGATATCTTTTAACCAATTTCATGCCTTAGGGCCCAAATACACCAGATGCATGATCGTTGTGGTTCCGGTCCGGTTCAGTGTTGACTGCGTGCCATGCAGTACGTCAAAAACATGCAAATCATACCGGCTGTGCACGGCTGCGGTCCGCCAACGTCGTTCCCTCGTGAGCGCTCACGTGATCGCACGCGATAATGTGCCATTTAAAACAACAAAAAACACACGGAGTCTATACTCATCAGAGAAGCAGAGAGTGAGAGCGCATTTTTTCTTTGCATATTGATATTTTAGTTATGTCTGTCTCTTAATTCAAGATTGAATGCATCATGTTGAGATCAGGGCTCCGTGTATGGGGGGTGGGGGGGTGGGACCCTATCATGCCCTTGGTTGTGTCGGTGGGTTTATATATTTGTGCACATTTAAAATTTATGGCACATAACATCTCATAGAACTGTTATAAAAAATGTTAAATAATCTGTAATATTTATAAAATGGATAGCGAATTATATACTACACGAATTAAAAAACAGCGTACTTGGAATTGGTGTCTCAACACTGCAGATTCCTGTGCCCAGCGCAAACTGTTGGTTTTTCAATGAAAAGTCAAGTAAAATGTAGGAAAGAAAGAGAAACGTCTTGAATA
Source organism: Corythoichthys intestinalis (assembly GCF_030265065.1). Taxonomy (NCBI): domain Eukaryota; kingdom Metazoa; phylum Chordata; class Actinopteri; order Syngnathiformes; family Syngnathidae; genus Corythoichthys; species Corythoichthys intestinalis. The sequence goes on from NC_080400.1 coordinate 38,164,085, forward strand.
GACCACCAGGTCGAAACTTGTGGGTGTCTCTTTATTCTCTTTCGTACTTTTCCCCCGACTCTGTATACAAACCGACATTGTGTGTGCGCCGGGCATGAGAATTTCTGCAGTGGAACCACTTCCAGACACGCTGCTGCTTTTTTTTTTCCGCTCAAAGTTGTCAGCACGTCGTGTGTTTGATATCATTGCCAGAAAACCACCTTGCAGCTTCGCTTTTAATGCTGTCCTTATAATAACGATCTGCTGCATCGTATATCACTTTGTGACTTTCCACCTCCATGAAACGTTGTTCGTCCATGTTCGCTGGTGTTTAAACCGTGAATAAGCAACCGGGCTGTTACGTCCAGGCCCAGCTCCACTCATTTTGTCGGATGCGTGTCCGGCAAAAATAGAAAATAGCCTATACCATCCGGCGGGCTGCGTTACGCCGGAGATGGTTCGCAGTCAATCCGGAGCAGACGCGGCCGGTATACGTTGAACAATAGGATATAATGGGAACGTATTGGCTCCGGCGCTATTTTTTACCGGAGTCGGACCGGAACCGCAACGATCATGTATCTGGTGTATTTGGGCCCTTAGAAGTGTAATCAGTTGCTGTCATGTGCTGCTTGTACCTTATTGGTTAAACCAGGGGCCTCCAAACCGGTCATCATGGCCAGCTGGGAAAAGGTTTTTTGTTTCAACCTTTGGAGCACACACAGTTTAACCAATGAGGTTTCTGATAAAACAAGCAGCACCTTGCTGCAATCAACTGATTACACTTGTAAGACACTGGGTCTTTGCTAGATTGGTTAGAACAAAAATGTTCATGCACTGCGGCCTTTGAGGATTTGCTTGCCTACTCCTGAACTAACTGATAAGACAGGGAGAGGACAGGAAATACTAGGGTATGACAAGGCAGAATGGTTGCACTTGCAGTGCTATTGGTACGCAGTAGGGAAGCCATCTTAAGACTAGTCCCTTTGAGATTTAGTGAGTTGTCATCCTAATATTAACTATATTATTGTTAGTCCCAGCACAAATAACTATTTCCCATTATCTCTCTAGTGATTTTAGTCATGAAGTATACGAACATGGTCCGCAAGTATCAGGTAAAAGGAAGGAAATCAACTCACCCACACTCGAGGGGAGCCGAGCCACTGTGCTCGCCAGCAATCGGTTGAGTGCATACTATCTGCGCCCCAGACCCACCAAGACAGTACTTCTCAAATAGTGGGGCGCGCCCCCCGCGCCACCCCCCGGGGGGGTGCAGAGCGATGCCAGGGGTGGCGCGTGTGAACTCGAGGAACATCCTTCAATTTTGCCTTACTAGAATAAAGTGTACTTGCACATCAACTCAGTGGGGGGCAGTGGCGCTCTCATTTTCAGGAGTGTACGCAGTATTTTTTTATACAGAGAAGAGGTATAAAGAGCTGTGCGCCATTTTCGAGAGCCGTTTCCCAGCCGGACTCACGCAGCAACCCGCTGTCTTCTCCGGTTCTCAAGTGTCCGCCCGAGAAATGCCATTTTTGGCTTGGGATCTTCACAATGACCGCCCTCACGCCCTCCCCCGGATGTTGAGAATGCGCTTCGGGCCGTTTGGCTTTCGGCTTTGACTTTTAATACAGTGGCAGACGAGGAAAGACCACTCTGTTTACTGTGTCTAAAAATTATTGTTGCGGACAGCGGGAAGCTAAATCAATTAAGGCGTTACTTAAAGACATTAGACCCCAACCTTGTTGATAAGCCGCTTGATTGTTTTTCAGCGAAAACGTGCCGAATATTGCCAACAATCGTCCCGCTTTGTCAGTGCAAACATTGCAAAAGCGGTGATACTGCGAGTAGCAAAAATTGTCCCTCTGTCCAATGACACTGTCGTTTTTCTTCTATTCGGTTATGTTTTTTCGGTCAAATTTTTGCGCATATTGTCCTCATGAGTTAAATGTTTCTGATCAATTTGAATATTATTTATTGATTTTATTACATTTTATTTTTCAGTATGTAAGCAGAGGTGTAATTATAACAGTAATTTTATAGACCAATGATACTATTTACAGTGGTGGCTGGCGGGGGGGATGGGGGGGCGTAACAGAAAATAATTTAGAAGCACTGCACCAAGCGAAGATGACCCAACTAGTCCCCAAGAGTAGGGTGGGAGAACACAACCACCACCCACCCAACCCACATCCACCACCTTTTACCATCCAACATTGTACTGTATGTACAGTAGCTCATATATCTCATCAATAGTAGACGTCTCCCCTGGTTCGATCAGGAACAATCCTTGTCACAAAGGCTTCAGAAATTGTATTTACAGGAAGTGAGAAGGGCCTTTTGTGGTTCTACCCATATGAGTGTATGAAGTGTGACCTTAAATAGACAGTGTCCCAATTTGCAACAATCTACAGCTAAATTCCATGTGTGGCCTGACGGAGAGGATTGGATTTGATATTTAATGAAGTAATAGCAAAGGTGTTGTCTGTCACTGATATGACTATTGTTGCTATATTTGGTCAATATGTGTTTCCTGGCAACAGAAGTCTCCATAAAAAGATTCACATCCTCATCTACTGAACAATAGCTTTATAAGTGATTACAGTCTGCAAAAATGAAACAAATACAACAAATTAATCTCCTAAAACCTTTCTTTATTCTCCATAATAGCTTTGCAACTGTTTACTAATAATGCACACCACATGTAAAATAACACTCGTGAGAGTAAGAAGGTATTTATCTGCAACAGTGCGAGGATTTTACAGGTGTAAGCCCAAAGGCAATTAAAATCCAGAGCTTGATGAAAATAATTTACAAGGAAACAGTTATTTTTGTCAGATGCTTAAATTCCATAGACTTCCATAGTCTCGTCAAAAATGAAACCCATAACATAATCATATGGCAGGAGTCACAACAAATTGCAACAGGAACTGATTTAAAGGGCAACTGAAGACCTTTCCGGATTTTGGTGTAATTTTACGAATATAAACTTTGGACGAGTTCGTCAAAACAACCATGACATTATCAACACGTAATTGCAAGGATAATTTGCGTTTTTTTTTAGGTTTTTTTTGCACTCCGTCAATGGTCCCTTCGCAAACCCGGAAGTGTGACGTAGGCAACAGAAGACTACCCACAGCTAGCATAGCAGCAACAACGATGTCAGTGATATTTCCACCAAAGGTAACCATTCAGGATCGCTCTTTCGTGACGCTACCGATGGCAAAGGCTCCCAGGAAAGATGAACTAGAATTAATCCCTACACATTTGAACCTGAGGCGTCAAATGACGGCGATTTACTTGACACAGCAGATGGCGTCATGACGCCAATTGACAGCTCGACACTTCACGAACGGAAGAGTGAGTGGTAAGCCTAAATCCCGCATCGTGATTTTTTTATTTGAGAGAATGCATGGTTGTATATTTTTCCACGCTCTCTACATAGCTAAAACTGGATATTAGGTAATGGGACAGCTGCTACTGATCTAAATATGGTAAAGCTAGCCCAAATGTGGCTAAATGAATATGTTATTGATTTTTCAAAATAAATGACAAAACGATTTTATTTTCCAGGCGTTGCTGTAAACCGTCAAGTAATTACCCTTCCAAGAGTATACCTGTGTTGTCAGGAGATCCCAGATGTGAGCCAAACTTGAGGAGGCTGAAGCACTGACAGGGGCATGAATTACATTTAAAAAATAAAACCATAAATTGTAAACAACATTGACACATTTTGTTGACTGTTTAATGTATTCTATTGGTATATAATATATTGTAATTATATTACATTCTGAAAAAAAATCAATAGGCCACAATAATAAATGATACCAGATTTATGTTGAATCAGCATCAGCTTTCGCTGTCAGATTGTGACACAACATATAAGCTAAGTTATACCAAACACACAATGGCACACATCAAAGAACATAAATTTAGTAAGCAACACAAAGTTAGGATAGCAACGGACTAGCGCAACATTGAAAAATGATCGTGGCAGTGGGAAATATGTATTTACTCTTTTCTGGAGCATTGTGTTCTCTATACAAAGATAATGCATTATCATTAAAATATGAAGGTACATTTTTCTTTTAAAAATGTGTACTGTATATATGACAAGTTTATGATCTCATCAAAATTTGCTACATTTATTTCTCCTAAATCATCATCATCTGATGTCGCAGACAGAAGAAATTCAGCATCTGGCAGGCCTCATAGGATCTCTTCAGTCGTCATCGCTGGACACCGCATCACTTGGGTCATCATATGACTCCACCCACTCTCTCTTGATTTTGGGAAACTGGGTGGCGACTGACTTGCAATGCTTTTTTCATCGTGTTGAGGGTTTCCGCCGCTTAATTTTTTATGTTTGGCTTCCTGGAGAAAAAAAAAAAAAAAAAAGAATCCTAATTTTACTTTAATAATAATTTCTTGGTGATCAAATAATAATGCCCCAGTCAAAGCAGCATCTATTTGATACTATTGTTCCCGCTTCAAATATAGGCTTTACATTTACGCTGTGACAGGCCAAAAAACAACGAGCCAAGGGCCTATTTGGTGCTGGGAACATTTGAATTTACACAATACCTATTGATATACTCATAAAATCACATGAGTAGACCTGTCAGCAAACCTATCTACTTATGACAGGGCAACAGCAACAACAAAAAAAATGTCGCACTTCAACAATTAGGCAGTAGGAGTCCCCCTCGTTTATCAACAGAAGTGCATTACATTTTAGAATCATAAATGCCATTAAGGATCTCTACTTACGTATTTGTAAAACCAAGGTTGCATTGTTGTAGGTTTTCAAAGCTGTTGTGGCTGAAATGATGAAAACAATGAGCCGATTGAGGACCTGTATGCATGCTCCCAAAAACGGTCCAAACCTTTGTAGGAGAAGTTTTTTTGGACCACTCCTAGAGTCTCGAGTCTTCCTGTGAGCAATTCATCGCTACTTATCGAGATGGCATGACGAATCCCGCGAGTAAAACCCAGAAAATGTTTGCAATATATGGCGAGGATAGTGTGGTGCTATATTTCCGTGTTCAGAGTGGTGGCCAGGCTTCCTGGAAGTTACGTCATGAGGTAGCGGTCGGCAGGACGGTGCGTCCCTCGTTGCAATGGTGTTGCTATGGCCATAACTCAAAAACTACGCGGTCAATTATTATTATTTTTTTTAATGTGACTTTTTGAGACAGCGAATGATGCATTTAATACAATTCAACTGAGTAAAACACTCAAGAGCGAAATCCGAAAAGCTCTTCAGTTGCCCTTTAAGTTAAAGTGTGTACGACAGGAGAAAAAAAGTCTTAAATAGGATTATTATGAGAATTATAATCATATTTTGAGACGATTCGATTATATACAACGATTTAGCAAAGCGCAGATGTAGAGAAATTAGTCTTTTAACTTGCCGGTTAGCCATCTCTACCATTATAGGGCTCTAGCGTCCCCAAAAGGTGGATGACGTCAGCGGAGTCACGATTTCATCTGATTTAGTATGCAACCCATTGAGGGGGAATTATTCACAACAAGGAAAACGCGACGAAGAGAGCCGCAAAATGTCATTGTTTCAGTCTCTCTACTCCAATATTTTTACAGGATATTATTTTTATGCAAGTATTTTCCCCAATAGCTAAATAAATGGCATGGTCATGACAAATAAGTCTAGTCCTAAATGGAATATGAAATAATAAAATGCATTTATTCAAGACAACATGGCAAATTACTCCATAATGGTCAAAACTGTCGACTTCACCTTTACTGTTGCACCACCCGAACAATATTTTATGCCACCTAAATCGGGCTTATGTCATTTCGACTTCCCCACCTTCGGGGAATGTAAATAAACCAAGAGGCGTGACAACTAGCCAACATGCTAACCCGAACCGAGTGATGTTATAAAGTCTTCGATGCGAAAATCATACATAACTAGCCCGGAACATTTCAACATGACGACTGGGTTGTCGATTGTCTTCACCGATCGGCAAACCGCCCGGCGGAGAGCAATTTACAGCTCGTTTCCCTGCTACTACGGACAGGAGAGTTCACCAGGGAAGCAGCTGGACAATGACCGCTGAACAAATCGGCCGACGTCGGAGGAGCGTGTAGTTGCCAAATGGTCAACACGAATATGGGAAAATAATGCTTTACTACACGGCGAAGTCATAAACAGCCACAGAGAGAGTAATAGGCGAGCGGCTGCAGTTGTTGTGCAGCTAACATATGCAGCTAATGTGTATGAGGAGAGCTTTTTACGTGCCCATCCATGATCAAACGTAAGTAGTCCTTTATTTAAAGAAAGTTTGTTGTGTTTACTTTGTAATCGCTGTATTCGCGGCGATTTTTAACTCAAAGTTGCAATTTCTAATGGGTCGGAAAATTTGACAGCACGCCAGGCACATGAAGAGGGGAAAAAGCCGAGTATAGTGCTCTCCTGGTGGAGGGATGTGCGACAAGCTGCCGGTCGTCGGCTGAGGGGGCAAGGAGCATGTCAGCCACAAAATGCAAGCCACCTACATTTTAAAATGATCCCAGTATTTGACATAATACAAAACACAATGTTTACTCACTTCCTCGTAAGTCCAATGGTCCCACAGTAGGAGGGCTTGTTTTGGCCAATATCCACCGGTGAATGGGAACGTTTTGAAACCCCAAAAAGGCGCACACACCTGTCCCTCATACAGCAAGATTTTTCTGCAGCCGTTTGGCTGGCGTGATGCGAAAAATACATGTATTAATCCGCAAAATCAGCTGAATCTTTAGTCCTTCTCATACAACAGTACGGCTGTATAGTGAAGAGGACTCCTTCTTCCGTACACGTCACAGCGCCCTCTTTCTCAACTCGAGACTGTTGCCGGAAGTCACTCATTTTCATGGCGCAGGATTAAAAAAACTAAATAAATATAGTGATCGCTTCCACACACACCAAAGCAATCCATTTCATTCAGGAGCATAAAGCGTGTATTATGAGATAAACATGCTTTTTTGTGTCACAGGCACTTAAAACCTCAAATCGTCAAACTTTTTCCAACCACCACCACCGACAGTGCAGTATGTTATGTACATCTTATAGCTTTTTCAAAAAGGAAAATGTTTGCGTAATCACAACAGACACTAAGAGATACTGTATGTTTGAATAAATAAATCTGAGGTAAAAGTATGAATTAAACCTAGTCATATTCAACCCTTATCTTCAGTCATCAAATGCACAGTATGGTATTTATTCATTTGTAAGTACTGTATATGATTAGGTTTATAGGTCACTTTTATAGGCCCCTGCTGTACAATCGCCTAGAATGTGAGCAGGGTCTAATTTTCCTGAAGAAGCAGGGAACATTAAACATTATTGAAAGTGCTTCTTTTGAACTTTGTCACACCCTATCCATGCATTCTGTTGCACTAATAATTGGAGATTTGAAACGACTGTTGGTTCCCGGGCTGTGTGTGTGTTACTTGATTACAGGACCGGTGTTCTGCCAAAATGTCCTACATCAGTGAAACGTCCCAAATGAGGCGAATTTGACACCCAAAGTACTACAGTGCACTTTCAACTTGTTTTGTTTAGATGCATACAGGCAGAACGTACTAAAAATGCCTTAAGAAAATACTTAAATGTAGTAATATCAAATAAGGAAGGTTTAAATACGCTACGTGACTAATGTGGTCAATAGATCAACACAGCTTTAAAGCTACCACAGAAAACACAGCGGTTAAAAGTATGTGAGGGAAATACATGCAAAAAGTATTTTTGAGGCAATGAAAATGTAATAATAATAAAAACAAAACTAGTGAGTACTTGCCGCCTTTAACCAATGGGCGCATGCGTTTGGACGCTCGCTCAAGCGCACTGAGCATTTTGTAGACATCTCGCCGTGTAAGAAGGAATTAAAGAACACCCGCACCAGGATCTTGCCCTCACCTTATGCCTTGTACCTTCGCCCAGGCACGGCCTCCGTTTTTTTTTTTTTTTTTTAATTTAGTTTGAAATTATTTGGCAATTTCAGATCCAATTTATTTTCTTTTCTTTATGGAAAGAGACGTTCTACCTCAATCATCAACAAACACACAAGGCATTACCGTGATTTTACTTTCGTTGACATCATGATAATGAGGATGTTTAAATTCATTAGATACGGAACACCATTTTGGAGCAAGGAATTTGTAGGTCATATTTGTTGACATCATTCTGCTATGCCACAGTCGCTGATTTATGAATGTTATACTGTCAACATTTGCATATAACATTCATACAGATCCAGTGCAGTGTGGTGAAAATAATTTATCTCTACTCCCTCAATGATGGAGATCACTTAAAGCAAATTTTAGTGTCGGGCTCTTCTACTCTAATCATGGCTTTTACCCTTTTATGGCATTCCTCTGGCCCTTACATTGTATCCTGTCTTAGACAGAAAAACATGATTTGCAATACTAAATTTGTTTGTTGTCTTATCTTTATTCTATTCAGCATAATACACATTGCTTTCGGGTGGAGAAGATGTATATCTCCAACTCCCCCAAAATGTGATGGGATATGTTGGAAACATGCTGCAATTTTGCAGCACACTTCCATTTGATATTTTATTTATTAATTAATCTATTTCTCAATAAAGCAGTTCCACTGTTTAGACCTAAACCTGAATGTTTTTGCATCGACAGTAGTACTCAGGATTTCATAAATTGCCTACATAGTCTGTCATACTGTACTCAGCAGTCTCACTTGAACCATCAGATTCTGGTTGAAAAACAGAAAAACACAATGTTGAAAGAGAAAATCAAATCACGCAAAAAGTCAGGTATAATTGGAGCAATAATACAGTACAATAGTATCTTAGGATTAGCTTGTATAAATATCGGGCGGCATGGTGTTTGAATGGATAGCACGTCTTCCTCACAGTTCTGAGATCTAGGGTTTAATCCAGGGCTCTGGCCTTCCTATCGGGAGTTTGCATGTTCTGCTCGTGCCAGGATTGGTTTTCTCAAATTACTCCAAGGTACTCCCACTTGCCAAAAACGTGTGGTAGGCTGATTGAACACTCCAAATTGTTCAAAGGTGTGAGTGTGTGCCCTGCGATTGGCTAGCAACCAATTCAGGGTATACCCTGTCTACTGCCCAGAGTTAACTGGGATATGCTGTTGGGTCTAGGACCCACATGACCATCGCAGCAAAAAAGATGAATGAATGAATACTGTATAAACATATATACGGTAGAGTACTACGCAGAAAATTAGAATATCTTGTCGGATCAGCAGGCTTCCCCATGTCTGAAATCATCTGAGCCAACTTAAGACTGTTCTTAAAGGCTCAAAACCCTTTTGCAGGTTCTGAATCTCACACATGTCAACTGTGTACAAAACTGAAGCTTTTCACAGTATTCTTAATTTCTGAGTTTGTGGTTTTGATAAACTGCAAATCATAATCTGAAAAGTTACAATATGGAACTGCTTGATATTTGCGTGTAATGGCTCAATAACATTTGTTGGTTTCTTTTGTCTTTTTCTTGATATTCAAATTTTTCGGGTAGTACTACATATGTTACCTAATAAAGGTAGCGTCGCTGTCTACTCTTACAGAGGGTACACCATATGGGAAGGGGATACATAGTAATCTAAATAGAGAATGAGAGAAGAAGGATGGATAAAAGTGTAAACCAGGGGTAGCCAACTCCGGTCCTCGAGGGCCCCCATCCAGCTCGTTTTCCAGGTCTCCCTCCTCCAACACACCTGACTCAAATAATCAGGATCGTTATCAGGCTCCCGCAGAGCTGATCATTTGATTCAGGTGTTTTAAAGGAGGGAGACATGGAAAACAAGCTGGATATGGGCCCTCGAGGACCGGAGTTTGCTACCCTGGTGTAAACTGTGAGTGTTCCAACAATGTTACTAATCTGTAGAGCGGAACCCATATTAAACAATAGACATCCTACAATACTATGTTGCGTGGCACCTAGTCATGCATATGCCCACTCTAACGTGTGAGCTGGTCAAGCAGAGAGTGTGACTACTGTGCAGGAGTTGATGGGCAAACCAAAGACCGTCCCTGCCTTCCCAAAGGTGGGGTGGGGCAAGCTCGAAACATCCTTATGTCCGCGGCCATAGCCAATAGAGCAACATATATTGCAGAGGACCTGTGGCAGTGTCTCGGCCCATCAGTGTCTTTGCAACAATCCTTCAGAGATCGGATGAGGGAGCGCACGATTACCACTGGTCGTGATTATGTGTGAATTTCTGGAATTATTTTTTTGTTCTAGAGGAAACTGGGATTTTAAAGGTTTAGACTTGAGACTTTTTATGATTTGTTAGATAAGTTGGTCAAATGTGAGATAGTCCTGCGGAGTTATAATATATTGCTACATACAGTATATTATATATTATTACAGTATTAGAGATGTAACATGCATACATGTGCATTTGCTGTGGTTTAGTAAAATATGTTTTTAGCACCACCACTTCCTCTTTTTGCCACATCTTTTCCCAAGACTTCAACAGCCCCTCTGCCAGTCGCCGTTTAATTTGGCAGGGAGTGACTTCGCTCGGCTTTATCACCTTGAGAACTCGGCCCACTCGCTTAGCTCTCGCTCGATTCCACTTGCTACACAAGAAAACACCGAGTCTTATTCTAAGCACCAAGACAGATTGCAATAGCCTTGTAAGGAGTTTTACTAGTTTTGGCGAGAACGAAATAGTTTTTGGTTGTTGTTGTGAACTACAGTTCCACACAAATGTATACAGAGATCTCATTTAGCTTAGCAATTTGTGGAGTGAGATCCATTTTTCAAATGTCCCAAACTTCCAAGAAAGCGTATTGATATAAGTTTCCTAGACCGTGACGTGTGTCTCCGTCCACCGAACAGAATTCTATGATGACGCCAGTGCTCACTGCTGCCAGGAACGAACCCTCCCATGGGCAGGGGCGGATCTAGAAAAGTATTTATACGGTGCCAAGAACTTTTTCACGGGTCACAAATATTTCAGAATGGTATAATACATTATACACTCTGTAATAAATCTCAGATTTAACATAATCAGTTCTAATTTACTTAAAGAAATGAAAAATACAATTCAGATTTTATGTGTATGACAGTTTTGTTGAGGAAACATCAGAATTTTTTAATGAAGAAAACTTTTTTAATGGGATATTGAAATAATAATCATTTTGCATTTTGATCGAATTACATTCATTTGTGCTTAACTAATTGACACTGTATTGATCCACATTGACTAATTGTTACACCTGGCACCTTTCAAACTAAATGTGTCAAGTCTCCGAGGTTGTACAACCAATGCAAAGGGCATCAATTGGAAAATAATGAAATAAAATGATAATAATAATTGGAGGATGGCCGTGAAATGTTTAGTTATTCCTGGGGTGTTGGAAGTAGCAGAAAATGATTGAGAGGCACTATGTTAGACCAATACATCAGAGGTCCATCCATCCATCCATTATCTTCCGCTTAGTCCGGGGTCGGGTCGCGGGGGCAGCAGCTTTAACAGGGAAGCCCAGACTTCCCTCTCCCCAACCACTTCAGCCAATTCTTCCGGCGGGATTCCATGGCCATCCGAGCGACATAGTCCCTCCAGCGTGTCCTGGGTCGTCCCCGGGGCCTCCCGCCAGTGGGCCATGCCCGGAACACCTCTCCAGAGAGGCATCCAGGAGGCATCCGAACCAGATGCCCAAGCCACCTCAACTGGCTCCTCTCAACGCGGAGGAGTAGCGGCTCGACACCAAGCCCCTCCCGGATGACCGGGCTTCTCACCCTATCTCTAAGGGAGAGCCCGGACACCCTACGGAGGAAACTCATTTCGGCTGCTTGTATCGGGGATCTTGTTGTTTCGGTCACGACCCACAGCTTGTGACCATAGGTGAGGGTAGGAATGTAGATCGACCGGTAAATCGAGAGCTTCTCCTTTTGGCTCAGCTCCTTCTTCACCACAACGGACCGGTGCAGAGTCTGCACCACTGTGGACGCTGCACCGATCCGCCTGTCAATCTCCCGCTCCCTCCTACCCTCACTCGTGAACAAGACCCCTAGATACTTGAACTCCTCCACTTGGGGCAGGATCTCATCCGCGTCCAATCCTCACTGGGAATGAATTCGACTTACTGCCGGCAATGCGGACCAGACTCTGACACCGGTCGTAGAGGGACCGAACAGCCCTTACCAAGGGGCTCGGTACTCCGTACTCCCGGAGCACCCTCCACAGGACTCCCCTAGGCTCACGGTCGAACGCCTTTTCTAAATCCACAAAACACATGTAGACTGGTTGAGCGAACTACCATGCCCCCTCGAGGATCCTGCCAAGGGTGTGGAGTTGGTCCACTGTTCCACGGCCGGGACGAAACCACACTGCTCCTCCTGAATCTGAGATTTGACTTCCTGATGGACCCTCCTCTCCAGCACCCCTGAATTGACTTTACTGGGGAGGCTGAGGAGTGTGATCCCTTTATAATTGGAACACACCCTCCGGTCCCCCTTCTTAAAAAGGGGGACCACCACCCCGGTCAATAAAGAGGCACTGTCCCCGATGTCCACGCAATGTTGTAGAGGCGTGTCAGCCACGACAGCCCCACAACATCCAAAGCCTTTAGGAACTCCGGGCGGATCTCGTCGACCCCCGTGGCCTTGCCACAGAGGAGCTTTTCCAACCACCTCAGTGACTTCAACCGCAGAGATCGGAGAGCCCACCTTGGAGTCCCAAGACGCTGCTTCCTCAAAGGAAGGCGTGTCGGTGGAATTGAGGAGGTCTTCAAAGTATTCTCCCCACCGATTCACGACGTCCCGAGTTGAGGTCAGCAGTACCCCATCTTCACTATATACAGTGTTAATGGTGCACTGCTTTCCTCTCCGCAGACGACGGATGGTGGACCAGAATTTCCTCGAAGCCATTCGGAAGTCGTTTGCCATATCCTCGCCAAACTCCTCCCATGTTCGAGTTTTTGCCTCGGCAACCGCCGTAGCTGCAGTCCGCTTGGCCAACCGGTACCTGTCAGCTGCCTCCGGAGTCCCACAGGCCAAAAAGGCCCGGTAGGCCTCCTTCTTCAGCTGGACGGCATCCCTTACCGCTGGTGTCCACCAGCGGATTCGGGGATTGCTGCCTTGACAGGCACCAACCACCTTACGTCCACAGCTCCGATCGGCCGCCTCAACAATGGAGGTGCAGAACATAGTCCACTCGGACTCAATGTCCCCCACCTCCCCCGGGACAAGGGAGAAGTTCTGCCGGAGGTGGGTGTTGAAGCTCTTTCTGACAGGGGATTCTGCCAAACGTTCCCAGCGGACCCTCACAATATGTTTAGGCCTGCCAGGTCTGACCAGCATCTTCCCCCGCCATCGGAGCCAGCACACCACCAGGTGGTGATCAGTTGACAGCTCAACCCCTCTCTTCACCTGAGTGTCCAAAACATGCGGACATCAGAGGTCTTTATAGGAATTAATGTTTTCATAAATGTAGACATTAAAGGCTGCTTTGTGCCTGTCACGCCTAAATTGTTTTGAATTGAACCATCAACGACAATGGTAGGACAGAAATCACTGGCACAAACAGCAATACGTGTAAACATCTCATCCTACCAAGAAGTGAGGCAAAAGTTGCTTATTATAGTCCAAATGACCATCCTTTTGTAAAGTAATGAAGGAAACGGCCTGGGTGAAACTAGTGTATGCATGTGTAGGGAGAGTACTCTCTGAGCTGTTTGATCACAACTATCTCAAGATGCAAGTTAAATTAGGCATACAAAAGTGCAAGATCATTTCATAAATCACTAAAGGCTGTGGAGTCAAAGTTATGCAAGAGATGCCTGTTTCCAGATGTTTAAGCACATTGTTACTAGGCATACAAAAGTGCAAGATCATTTCATAAATCACTAAAGGCTGTGGAGTCAAAGTTATGCAAGAGATGCCTGTTTCCAGATGTTTTAAGCACATTTTTACGCAAATAAAAAGAATTCACTCTCAGGAGACTTCAAAAGAACATGAGAACAGTAACCACTAAAGTCTTTGAATAACCCAAAAGACTCAAGAAAATATGTCTGACGTCTAACATAACCTTGTTTGCCTTTTGCTGCGCTCATATTTCTTTACTTGATAATTATAGGTTTATGAAAGTGCTAAATATGCCAACTTTCCTAAAAGCTGTTCATTTGGGCTTCTCCAATAAAAACAATCCCATAACTATAGATTGCAATTCATCATCAAGCACAAAGTGTTTGATTGTTCATATATAAACATAGTTATGTTACTACTTAAAGTGCTACTTAAATATAAGTGTTTACGTGTTACTTTACATCATAATTTTAAACATCAATGTACTATAACCGCAATGAAATATAAATAATAATACCATTCCAAGAATGCACAAGAATACACCGGACAGAGTTGGGCTCCCTTTTTGTCTTTTACAGAAATGTGTATGCAAGCACATACACAAACACAAAACAGCGGCATAATGATAATGCTTTAAACCAAGGAAAAAGAAAGTGATTTGCTCAACTTCAGGACTTCGAAGCACATAAAGGATTCCAAATGATTTGGAGCTAGCACAAGGGTCGACCCGAAACTGGACACCGATCGATCAAAGGGCACATATACAGTATGTTTCTAATGATCTACCCATAGTGTACTGTGGCATGTCAAAGTGACTAATTGTTTTGGCACTATGGAAAAACACATTTCGCCATATCATGTAGGTTTTTGTTAGCCATGTTAATAATAGTGAGAAAACAGAAAAAAAATGTCAGTTTCACTTGAATGAATTGAATCCTTTCTGAGTATGTACTGTATATACAGTGGTATGAAAAAGTATCAACCTTTTGGAAAACTCAGATTTTTTGCATAAAACCACCTTCAAATGTGATCTAATCTTTTTCAAAAGCACACAGATGTAAAAAAAAAAAAAAAAAAAAAAAAGCAACTGCTTTCTGTTTGAACTAAAACCACCCAAACATTTAGAGGTTTTCATATTTTAATGAGGATAGCATGCAAACAATGACAGAAGGGGAGGATTTGTTTTGGTTTTTTTTCTTTTACGAACCTGTCCTTTTCAGCTGTTTGACACAGAGAATGGAAGTCTAAGTGTCTGGATGGTCTGAACAGTTTTAATTAAGGGCGTAGGTTTGGTCTCAACATTGGTATGACCGATATAACAGGATAACTACATGTCCACTTTTTGCTAGGGACGGGACATTAATAAGACCAAACAGATTGGGTGAACGGGGGTCAGGGCAACATTTCTCATGAATATGAACCTAATTAATTGATAGGCTAAATTATCAGTGCAAAATAAATCGATATTGACTTATACTTTAATGTGTATTGGTTTAGGTGATAATCCGTTCGATTCAGACCTTTGTTTTCAAAAAACTACTAAAACATTTTGAAAACTTCCAGAATAAATGTCTGGATTTTATTAGCAAATCAAAGTTGCAATATTTGAACAGAAATTATATTAACATACACGTGTTAATCATCCCTTAACTATCCAGGAATGCAAAAAATAAACATTTGTCTTAAGGCCACTCAACATTGTGTGTCCGAAGAAAGAAATCAAATATAACTGAAAAAAAATCGTAATCAGGGATCAAAAAAAAAAAAAAAAAAAAAAAAGTTTAGTCAGTCTAATAAACGTTAAAAGCTTCCAACTTGTATTTTGCAGGTTAGCAAATTCACACAGTTTAATGTTAACTCTGTGGGCGGGCTTTTAGTAGCAAAATTTTTAGTGTGTTCCCCACCTCCACAACATTGATTTATTTTTACATTATTTACAGTGGCTGTTACTGCTAGTGGTTGAAAAAAAAATTCAAAGGGGGCAGGGGAGGTGGCATGTTGTCAACATGTTGCATTTTTGTGAGGGCTGTGAGTGCGGGGGGGTCAAGTCATCAGCCAATCAAACGTGCGTTTGAGGGAGAAAAATGGACTGACACATTCAGAACGTCAAAAGATGTAAATGTAAGTCTAAACATAATGGAAATCACTTAATAATAGTAGGGTCAATTCTATTCTTACAACATTTGGGAAGACATTCTAAATTACCTATATAACTAAAGTCATTATACAATGCAAATAAGGTTGCTTAAAAGTTGATGGGGACAATTTAACATCCTGAAATGTTGGTAGTGTTATGTCCCTACCGTCCCTATGTAAACCTACGCCCTTGTTAAATTACCTATGTAACTTAACTCATTATATAATGCAAATAGGGTGCTTAAAAGTTGGTGTTGACAATTTGAGCATCCTGAAAAACTGGTAGTGTCATGTCCCTTCCGTCCCTATAAGAACCTACGCCCTTGGTTTAAATCAGGGGTGTCCAAACTTTTTGCAAAGAGGGCCAGATTTGGTGTGGTAAAAATGTGGGGAGCCGACCTTGGCTGACGTCCTTTACGTTGAACAATATATTTAAGTAAATTTTAGCAACCATTCTGTGTGTCGCATTTGCTTTATTATTTTTTTAATTAATAATTTCAACAATCTCAAAACTAGCCTTTCTCTTTCGACTCTCGGGCTCTTGAAAAATACTGCTGCTGTGAAATTAAACTAGCTTCAAGTTGCTTCAATTTGGGTATGAATATGCTTATCTTCCCTGTAATCTTGTCGTACATTTCAGCGTGTCTTGTTTGGTAATATCGCCTCACACCGAACTCTTTAAAAACAGTTACTGTCTCTTTGCAAATGAGGCAGACACAGTTGTTACATATTTTAGTGAAGAAATAGTCCAATTTCCACCTATCATTGAAGCGTCAGCCGTCGCAGTCAACTTTTTTTTTGTTGATTGTCGCCATTTTAGAAAATTGGAAGTAAAGGTCACATGGGGTAATGTTGCTTAGAGTGCTGGTGCCTTTTAGTGGGTAAATGAGGAGCAGCAATTAGCGTGTAAGCTACTTCATATGCTGGTAGCAGTACTGCTGACCAATTTATTAAGTCTGTGTGTGAGCCAGACGTTACTGATTTTATGACGGAGGCAGGGGGCCGGATGAAGTTTGACGACGGGCCGCATTTGGCCCTCGGGCCGGACTTTGGACATGTCTGGTTTAAATGTTTCATGTTGAGACTATAACATACTCCCATTGTGATCATTAAACATACCTTGTTTATTATGACAAAGCAGCGAACAAGAAAGAGTTTTGGGGGAACAGAAGAAAAAAACGAGAAAAGAAACACAACAACAAGAAATGCATGAATGCCTACACCAACTATGAATATGTTGGTGCTACCGTCAGCCAGATGTATTTCCGGTTGACACCATGTGGGGGGCCTGTTGACCAGGGAAATAAGGGGAGGGCGGTGGGGGAGTCTAGAAGCTAAGTGATTGGGAGGGTGGAGTGTACACAAATCAGCTCTGTGGTCTAAAAACCAGTAATCGTGTGAATCCCTTGTGAGTGTAAGCCCGTTGGCAACTGACCCTACACTACCCCATCGCCAATCCCAGTACCAGGACCCCCCCACCCGAGCACGGCCAATCATATCCAGCCACGCGCGAGCCCCACCAAACACGCGACAGATACGCAAACGAGCCGAGATGCTGCGCAGGCACCAACCCAGGGCTACGGCCCCCACCCAGTCAGCCCGGGGAGGGAGGGCGGATGGGGGGCAGCGCAGCCCATCCCTCCTCCCGCAGGCCAGCAAAGCAGCCATCGTCACCCGGGTGGTCCCCCGGGCCACCCGCGCCCCCACCAACCTGCCTTGAGATGGGAAGAGGGGACGCACCACCAACCCCACGCCCATCCCCGTCCGCCCACCCAGCCCACGATACACAGCCGCAGCCATCCAACCAGCACAGCATGCCACGGGACCCCCAACGGCCCACGAAGCCAAGGGCAGGGCAGGGTCCCCGATCGGAGCAGTCGACACTCAGCTGATGCACCTGCGTCCAGCCAGCGACCCACAACGGAGCGCAGGGCGGATACCCAGGCAGAGAAAAGAAGGGAAGGCAGAAGCAGGAGAACGTCGAGGAGCCGCTGTGGGGCGACGCGAGATCGGAGCCCCGACCTCCCCCCACTCCTGCGGCCGGCAGCCCAGGCAGAGGGGAGGCCACACCCCGGGAGCCATGCCATAGAAAGTGAGGGACCCACCTACCACCCTATTACTGTGGCTGCCAGGTCCCCGGCTGGCAGCCATTACCCAGCACCGTGATGGTATTGTGTGGGGAGGGTAGTGCCATGTATGCATTAAAATAGGAGAGCTCGGCTTGGGGCAGTGGGACCGCTGCATGGAATTTGGGGGCAGTTGTATTCGATTGCAGTCTGTTTGCTCTAATTCTAGCCATGACTGTTGTTCAGTGTTAAGATGTAACCACTTAATAAGGTATTGTATTTGATTTGCTATATAATAGTGTTGGAAATTGGGAGCCTCTAAACCCCCCTCTGGTTTATTTCTTAGCAAGTTGGCAAGGCCAATTCTTTTTTTCTTGTTCTTAAAGTAGAATTTTGTGACGACTGAGTCTTGAAACCATTTTTGAGTGGGTTTAAAGGGATCAAATAATGAGAACAAATAATTTATTTGTAGTAATATGTTTTCATCTTGACGGTCGCTATCAAGCCCAAAAGTGGGATGGGTAGATTATTCCAGTGTATCAAATCTTCACATATTTTTGCCAAGAGAGGTGTATGATTTAGCTTAGTTAATTCTGTAAGTTTTGGTGAAATGTTGGTTCCAAGATACTTTATGTTCCCTATTGGAATACTGTAATCGAGATTTTGATCTGCAGGATTCCATGAGTTTGCTGATAAGGGAATTATAATTCATTCTGACCAATTTATAGCATAATGTGATATTTGTGAAAGTTTCTTTATAAGTTCAAAAACCTCATGAAGGGAAGATTCTGGTTTTTCTAGATATGATAATATATCGTCTGTGTATAAGTTAATTTTATGTTCTGATGTTTGCGAGTGGATCCCTTTAATCTTAACATTTTGTCTTATTGCAATTGCTAATGGTTCAATAAATAGAGCGAATAATAGGCGTGAAAGTCGGCAGCCTTGTCGAGTTCCGCTTTGAAGACAGAAACTTTGTGAAATGACCCCGTTTGTGTTGTTCTTATTCAGTGGATAAAAGGCTCATCAAAGCCAAATGTTTTCAATATTTGAGAAAAATCCAGTTTACTTTGTCAAATGCTTTTTTTGCGTCCAAAGAGAGGATAATTGCTTTCTCTTTACTGTTCTGTACTCTATTAATGACATTTAACAATTGTCTCATATTTTTCGTAGAGTTACGTCCTATAATAAAGCCGGTCTGGTCAATATGAATTTTAGTGGGAAGAATTTGCTCTAATATAGCAGCTAAAGCCTTTGCAATAATTTTAATATCTGTATTCATTTAGGATATTGGTCTATAGTTTGCTGTTTGGGTTAGGTCTTTCCCCGCTTGTGGCAGTAGTTTGATTACTGCAGTGTTCATATTGTCTCTAATTTGACCCTTGGCACTGAGTTCTTGTACCGTTCTATAGAAAAGTGGTGCTAGTATATTCCAAAAGTGTTTAAGATATGATGTCGAGAACTCATCGGGTCCCGGTAAGAGACCTGTTGCCATGTCCTTTAAAGGATTCCATAGTTTGGCAAAGGTTAGTGGGGTATCGAGCAATTTTTTACTTTCCAAAGTTATTTGGGGCATGTCAAGATTGCTAACAAATAAGTCAATGTCTTCTTCGTAATGTTCATTTGTCACCGAGTATAAGTTTTTGTAGTAGCTATAAAAAAGTTTACTTAATTTTCTTTTGTGATTGCGTTATTATGCCAGCTGAATCTTGTATTGTTGTAATTAATGTTTTTTCTTTGTCACGTTCAAGTTGGTTTGCTAAATATTTCCCGGATTTGTTATTATGCTTGTAATTGTAACAGAAAGTTTTTTTAGACAGAATGCTATTGAGCCATTTCTTGGTATTGAAGTTCTTTTTTGGTAGTGTTTGTCGGATTCTTGGCGTATTCCTCAGTCAGTTGTTTGATTTTTATTCCAAATTAGTTTTCCAACTTCTGTTTTTTTTTTATTATGAATTTGAGATGATCTTGCCTTGAATTACGCATTTCCCTGTTTCCCAAAGCAATAAATGTGAAATGTTTGGGGAGTCGTTAAGTTCCATAAAGTCTTTCCATTCTTTTTTGACGAATGTATCAAATGCTGGTCATTTATGAGGAATCATCACAGTTTGCGTGGGGTATCGTGTGGGAGTCAATTTTAAGAGCTAAAGAGATTGGTGCATGATCACTGATGATTATTGGATGTATTCTTGGTGAAATATTGTTAATAGCGGAGTTATTCGCTAGGAAAAAATCGATTCTTGAGCACGAACCATGGACTAGGGATTGAAAAGTATTTTCCCTTTTTGTTAAATGCTTTGCTTTCCAAACGTCTTTTAAGCCGAAATCGTCCATATATTTCCTAAGGGTTCTTGCAGTTTGTGACTGTTTAGTGAGTTTCAAATTAGAGCTATCTATTCTTAGATCAAGTGTTGTGTTGAAGTTCCCTCCTATAATAATTGTTGAGTTCATTGATACTCAATTCACCAAAGATATTGTGGAACAAAAGTGTGTCCTCGTTATTTGGGGCATATATGGGGGTGGCGTGGCTCAGTGGTAGAGTAGTTGTCCCCCAACCCAGAGGTTGTTGGTTCAAGTCTCTGCCCTGATGAACTCGTCTAAGTGTCCTTGAGCAAGACACTGAACCCCACATTGCTCCTGGTGCTGCGTCACCAGTAGGTGGATGGCGAGATAGTGTAAAGCGCTTTGAGTGCCTTGAAAGGTGGAAAGGCGCTATATAAGTATAACACCATTTACCATATGTTCACTAATGTGAACAGCTTATTTCTTATCGTGGCTTGTACTATTTTGAATCTACCTTCAGGGGCTGCTATTGCATTAATTAATGTGAATAAGATGATTTATGTTTTAGTATTGATACTCCTCTTTGTCTGCAGTTATAGCTGGCTGAATACATCAAGTTAAAATTTGAGTTACTAATATATTTCTCTTCGAAATTGGCTAGATGTGATTCTTGCGTGAAGAAGAGGTCTGTCTTTATTTTTGTAATGTAGTCCATAATTTTAGTTCTTTTTGCCTGCGATCGGAAGCCATTGACATTAATTAAAACAAAATGTACAGGTATGTATGTCATATGTAAATATTTATCAGTATCTTAAGGAAAGTCATGATCTCAGGATGTGTGTTATAATAGTCGGTCCTGGATGTCATCAACAATTTACATTCATTACAAGCCATACAAGTATGTAGCAAATCAAATTCTAATAAGACTGAATGCAATTTTTTGTAAATTGCTGAGTATAATTCACACAAAATTAAGACATTGTTAGAAGGATTAAATACGTGGGTAACATCAACACAAAAACTTCATTGCTTTAAATTAAAGTTCGTACTTGGTGTGTGTTGAAAATGTGTGGTGCATAAAGAGAGGTGAAGCAGATAACCCAGAAAGAGAAGAAAAGATACAATTACAGCAAAGTGTAATGTGAGACATGCGTGACTCTTATAGACCGAGTGTTAATCATGCAACCCCGATTTGAACGTGTACATTGCTTAAATCAGTTTAACTTAATACAGCATTATATACATACTGGAAGTGTTTAGGAAGTACAGACAAAGTAAATATCATGCAACCCTAATATACACATGTGCCATGCTCAAATCAAAACATCTAATTCAGCATTATATACATACTGGAAATATTTTGGAAGTACAAGCATACAAGCAAAGTATTAAGCATCCCTAATCTATACATATGTCTTACTTAAATCAGAACAGCTTTATTCAGCATAATATACTGTACATACTAGAAGTATTTAGAGATTACTTATAGGTCAGAGTAGCCATGGGGTGAACACTTGGTCTCGGTATAGTTGACCGTCAATGTAGAGCTTGTCGACAGTGATTGTCGCATGTTTTCCATCTGCTCTGAACCGCTTTAAAATTGAGTAGAGGATTGTGCGGGGGGAAAATTAGTAAGTGAACCCTCTTCCTAAGGAGACTTTAAGAGCAATTGAAACCATTTTTTACCAAACAACTTAAGTCAGGTGTGTGCCCAATCACTGATGAGTTGTTTAAAGCTGCCCTGCCCACTATGAAACACACACCTGGTAAGAATTGTCTTGATGAGAAGCATTGTCTGATGTGCATCACGGCTCGGTCAAAAGAGCTGTCTGAAGACCTGCGATCAAGGACTGTTGATTTGTATAAAGCTGGGAAAGGATACATGCCATCTCTAAAAGTTTGGATGCTCATCAATCGACAGTTAGAGAAGGTGTCTACAAATGGAGAGAGTTTGACACTGTTGCTTCTCTCCCAGGGAGTGGCCGTCCACCAAAGATGACGCTGAGTTCAGCACAGAATACTCAGAGAGGTAAAGAAGAACCTTAGAGTGTCTGCTAAAGACTTACAGAAATCATTGGAACAGTCCAGTATCTCTGTGCACACATCAACTATATGTAAAACTATGGCCAAGAATGCTGTTCATGGGAGGACTCCACGGAGGATGCCACTGCTGTCTAAAAAAAAAAAAAACATTGTTGCTTGTTTAATGTTCCCAAGAAGGCACTTGGACACTCCACAGAAGTTTTGGAAAAATATTTTAAGGACTGATAAAATCAAAGTTGAATTGTTTGTGACTAACACCCAACGTCATGTGTGAAGGAAAAATGGAACAGCTCACCAACATCAACACCTCATCCCCACCGCGAAGCACGGTGGAGGGAGCATCATAATTTGGAGCTGTTTTCCTACCTCAGGGCCTGGACAACTTGCAATCATTAATGGAAGAATGAATTCAAAAGTTTATTAGGATGTTTTGCAGGAAAACCTGAGGCCATCTGTCAGACAGTTAAAGCTAAAAAAAGGATGGATGCTCCATCAAGACAATGATCCAAAACACAGAACTACAACAACTTCAGAATGGTTTCAGAAGAAAAAAATACACCTTCTGGAGTGGAACAAAGTCAAAGTCCAGACTTGAACCCCATTGAGATGTTGTGGCGTGACTGAGAGACAGAGATTCATGCCAGACATCCCAGGAATCTGACTGAACTACAGCAGTTTTGTAGAAAAGAATGGGCCAAGATTATTCCAGATTGATGTGCTAGACTGATCTGCAGCTACAATTAGCGTCTGGTTGAGGTTATTGCTGCCCAAGGGGGGGCACAAAATATTAAATGTGATGGTTCACTTACTTTTTCCCCCCCTTCTGTCATTGTTTGCATACTATCCTCATTAAAATATGAAAACCTAGAAATGTTTGGGTGGTTTTAGTAAAGCAGACGGGTTTTTTTTCATCTGTGTGATTTTCACAAAGATCAGATCACATTTGATGGTGATTTATACAGAAATTTGAGAAACTCCAAAAGGTTCAGATACCGTAATTTCTCGAATATAATGCGTACTTTTTCCCCAAAAAATCAACTTGTAAAATCATGGTGCGCATTATAAACGGGTACATGGATGGAGACAGATATATATTAGATATAAACTGATTTTTTTTTTTTTTTATTGACATGGCCACGTTGTGTTGAAGAAACGTATGCGGCGATCCGTTGCCGACCATTACGATACGTGACGTCACCATTTTGTTTCAGTAATACTTCACTCTGATCGGCCGAATGATTTAGCCTGTGTTAAATTCTGCTTTTTTCACTCTTCATAAAGCACAGAATTTAAGTTTCTTGAACTCATTTGAGTCAACGTTTCTTGCAGCTCCGCAACTCGGACCATAACAAATGTAACAACACAGACTTCCTGTGTGTGTCCGTCAACTATATCTGTCCCTCGGGAAACTCAAACCTAAATAACAATAGTTCCTATTGTTACTGTCATGTCGACAGCGATGAGCTCTCTTGGATTTCCGACTTACGATCTCACTTTCATTTTACCGTATCAATCCATGGAAGAAACATTGATTCATCATGATGAAACGAGCAAGTTATACAGCAGCCTTTAAAAGAAAAGTCACATCTTTTTTGTTTTCTTCTGGATTCTGGTAAGTTCAAGAAGTTATCAGATCATATTATTACCGTACATATTGTCAGTTTGCGGTAATGTTTTGAACTACCAATGTGCTATGCTTGTGCTGTGTTTCGCCAATCAGTAAAATGACATTTCTGTATCTGTACACAAGCTCTGTTTTCTTGTATTCTTCTATTTATTGGTGCTAAAATTAGGGTGCGCGTTATAAACGGGTACAATAATTTTCCCTAGATTTTACAAGTAAATTTAGGGTGCACATTATACACGGGTGCGCCTTATATTCGGGAAATTATGGTACTTTTTCATGCCACCTTGAAATGCTCTAAGAACAAAAAACTATATTTGTGTTCATGTGTAAATGTATAAACTACGCAGGCCATATAGGCACAACCTTTTATAATATACTGGGTGTACTAGTATCTTTGAAGTGTTCCATTCAATTCTGACAATCCTTCTCACATGCTGGTCACATTAGTCCCCTCCCGCCTGCTTTGTCCTGTCTCGCTTCACAAGCACCTATCACTGCAGCTGAGCGACAACAGCAGGCAATTACAACCAGGTGAGAATGTGACACTCACAAATCACTTAGCAGAGAGATTGCTTTTCTACAGCGTGCTTTAGATGGTGTCTGGATGGGGTGGAAAAAAAAAACAAAAAAACATTCCACTCACACAAGGGACAAATCATTTCTACAGGGTAGAAATGAGGCATACATGTATGATGAAACACACACACACACACACACACACAACTAGATGGTTTAGATGATTTATCTGTTGCTAACCTGTACATATTTTAAATATGACGTGGTAAAGTCATCAGCAATTTCCTGGTCAGATACTGTATGTTTGTTGTATTTAGATAAAATGAGTTGGATAAACAACAGACTTCAAAATTGAGGGATAGACTGGTTCCATAATTTTATTATACTGATTCAAAGTATGCCTGTCATTCATCATCTTTTAAGCAATACAGTCATTATAATATTTAAGTAGTGAGTTACGTTAAATAAGGAAATAAAAAACTCATTAACTGATGATGATGACAATGATGCTTACTGTATTGAAAGCCTCCTGAAATTACAGAATGGATTTCCATTTCGTGAAATACATTTTCTGAAATACTATGATTGAAGACATAAAAACATATCTACTCATCCAACATCTATACTCTGGGGGAAAACTAAATAATATAGTTGTCAGATATTATCGGGTAGTCGATAATATAGGCCAATCAAAGCTTTTTAAAATGATATCGGGTAATATTGACATTGGTTTTTATTACGTGTTTTAAGCTAATATGCATATTGCCGTGCTGCCATGTTCACTTATTGGCTGCCTGTGTTTCTGGTGTTTTTCACTGCCTGCTAGCGCATAGGTATAATTATTTTTCATAAGTTACAACACTTTATGCTAAAGTCATCGTATATGGGCCCGAGCTCATTGCGAATAGCGAGAGCTAAATGGACGAGGTAACGTCTGCAGCCTATGTACCATAGCAGTTCTTGCCATCATGTGTATTGTGCCTTATATACAAGCATCACTTGTAAGTTATATTCTTCCTTTGTTTTATATTTATTTGTGTAGAATATTGGAGATGTGTATACTAGTATTTCGTTTTGTTTGCATATGTGGTTAAATTATTTCATTGCTTGCAAGCTGCACTACCAATTGCTATTGAAATTGACTCATGGTGTATACTTTATTTTGTGACTTTATTTCATATAATTGACACAATGTTTTCTTGTATTCAGTTTTACAAAAAAAGTATTTGTGCTCTTGTCAAGAGAAAGATGACCACAGTAAGGCCAGTCTAACTTTAGTCCAGCGTCTAACTTCTCTTTAGAGCCTGATTTATTCGCTATTTGTCGATTTGTGTACCCGCATACAGATTGAGGGCAGAATAAGTGCCTTATTGGAACTTTGCACTTCATCCAAAAAACATTGGATTTGCATTATTTTGAGTTTAACAATAAATATAATGGTGCAATATAGGAACTTTGTCCATAACTTCAGTTGAAGTTTTTCCCTTATTTTTGACAGAATGCTTATTTGGAAAACCTGGAAGTTGTTACATTTATCATTAATAAAGCATCCGATGCATCACAATTAGGGTTGTTCCGATCATGTTTTTTTGCTCCCGATCCGATCCCGATCGTTTTAGTTTGAGTATCTGTCGATCCCGATATTTCCCGATCCGATTGCTTTTTTTTGCTCCCGATTCAATTCCAATCATTCCCGATAATTTTTCCCGATCATATACATTTTGGCAATGCATTAAGAAAAAAATGGATAAAACTCGGACGAATATATACATTCAACATACAGTACATAAGTACTGTATTTGTTTATTATGACAATAAATCCTCAAGATGGCATTTACATTATTAACATTCTTTCTGTGAGAGGGATCCACGGATAGAAAGACTTGTGACTTGTATTTGTTGAGCTTTCAGTAAATGATACTGTAGCCATGCCAAATGCATGATGGGAAGTGGAACCATGACTGTGCGTAGTGCTACCAATTGATATATCTTCTCTGTGTTGGGAAATAACATAAGGTGTTAAGAAAAAGATCAATTGCTACCTTGCTTCCCCGCATTGCTTTCCATGATATTTCTTAAAAAAAGGCTCCAAAGGCTGCCAAAATTCACTCTACTCTTTTTACGCTGCCTTTTATCTCTCTATATAGGTAAAACAGCGCCATTATAGAATGAGCGCGACAATGGGTGAGTGGGTCGTGCAGCGCATGCATTAATTGCATTAAATATTTTAATGTGATACATTTTTTAAAAAATTAATTACCGCCGTTATCGGGATAAATCTGATAACCCTACCTTAAGCCTAAACTAAAGACTCTGGATGAGGGTAACATATTATGTCTAACGTTAAATACAATTAGAAAACAATTTAATTAAAAAATATATATATATATATTAAAAAAAGGCATGGCCGATATTTATTTTGCTGATTCCGATACGTTGAAAATGACGTGATCGGGACATCTCCAATCACAATACAATACAATTAGCCATAATATGTTAGTCCATGATCACATAAATCGGTATTTGTTTGATATCGGTATCAGAGTTTGAGTTGGACAATCTCGGGACATCGTTTATCAGTTAAAAAGTCATTATCTGACAACTCTAGTAAATATTATCATAGTAAATGTTTTTGTCTAAACCAAGTTGATTCTATAGTTCATTTTTCAAATCATATAGTTAATTTTTTTATTTTTTTTATTTTATAGCCAACAGGCCTCTCTATAATTAAATAAGATCTTTAAAAAAAAAAAAAAAAAAAAAAAAAAAAGATCTTAACATCCCTACTTCTATCACATAAACCTTTCTTTTTGTTCCTTTACAAATGATCATTATATTACATCATTATAATAGTATTGTTCAGAAGCACTCTAGTCCATTAGTCAATCCCACCCAGTTGCAGCTCTCTTTTTGTCGTTTTGTACTTCTATTTTTGGCCATGGCTCATGTTGAACATTTTCTTAGAACACCTTGCTGAATTTTGGTAACAACGTTTAATCCAAAACAGGGATGTGTATCACCACGTTTTTCCGTGGGGTTTGTTGGTGTACTGAACCTGATGCAAAGTATCTGCACAAAGAGGTCTAGACCAGATCACATGACCTGTTTGTGATGATTTCTTCACAAGCGAAGTAATATTTGTGGTACTACACAAGCCAATTTAGGACAGTCTGATCGCTGTACCCATGTGGGTCGGGAGTGTGTGTGGATGAGTGACTCAGCGGGAAGTGGAGGTTATTTAAATAAGGGCTGTTAAATGTTTCGACAACACCTCTGGCACCTCTTCTGACATTGACGTCACCTATCCATCTATTTTCATGACTGAAATGATGTCAAAACTCCATGGAAACCATGCACTCCTCCAGCAGCTTCAGTCTTTCTAACCAGAAACACCCAAGAGATGGGAATATTTGAAAGCTGTATCTTTCTTTCTCGCTTGCTCTCTCTGTGTCTCTCACATACATCTAAACACACACTCCCTGATGAGAGTAATACATTTGTCCTCGGCCCAGTTTCGCTTCCGTGTTTATATGACCTGGTGATTTGGGGTTACTATAAAAGAAGTGGCCCATAACCATAAGTGCTCATTGGCCAAGCAGACCAAGCAGACAAGTGACCATTCTAACAATGTAATATATGACCATAAATAAAAATATCTCTCATGCTGGATCATTTGAATGACTCCACATGCTTCACTTGTAGAATCCTCTCGCTGTTATCATTAATTAAATTCCATTTTTTTGTTGGCATGTTGAGGTAGTTTACTGTATAGCAGAAAATTATTGCTAGACTTTTATCAACCTGTTTTAAAGGAGCTTAAAATTTACTGACAATTGCTAGGGCAAATTGTTTCATTTCACGTATTCTTCTTCCTAATGCCACGTTTTCATAAACATGGCTGCCTCCCAAATTGATTGCTTACAATGTTTTGTTAATGTTTGTCTTTATATTTATGGTTAACTGTTTTTTACAATTCATTTATTCATTCATTCATCTTCTGTGCCGCTTACCCTCACGAGGGTTGCAGGGCTGCAGGAGCCTATCCACCTAAGTATTGGACATTAAACAGGATACACCTTGTGTTAGTTGCCAGCCATACTCATACTTAAGGACAATTTGGAGTGTTCAATTTGCTAGTCATGCATGTTTTGGGGTATATGGAAGGAAACTGGAGTACCCTGGAAAAAAAAAAAACAACAACATGCAGACACGGGGAGAACATACAAACTCCTCACCGGATTGAACACAGAACTTTGAGGCAGACATGCTAACCACTACTCCACATTTATGTTACTTACTGGACTAAAGTTAGCCCTCAAACTAGCTATGTTAGCATAATAGCTAACATGACTTTGGATACTTCACAAGAAATCTCTATTTTTACAAATAAACCTTTTACAATGATTTATTTTTTCATATATAGCTTTAAAAGAGTGGACACGTTATGATGGAACTACACTGAACCTTTATAAAACTGTAAAATTTGATTTTTAACTACATTTTTATTGTACAGGCATGAAAATGGGTCAGGAGTTAAAAAGGTGAGAAGGGTGTGGAGGAAATATGTTCCGGTAGGGCTGTCCCAAACGACTACCGTAATTTCCGGACTATTGAGCGCCCCTGATTACAAGCCTCACCCAGTACATTTTTAAGGGAAAAAACATTTTGTACATTCATAAGCCTCTCCTGTTTATAAGCCGCGTGTGCCCACATAGTAACATGAGATATTTATGAAGAAATACACAGAGCTTTCTGAGTTTTAATAACATACTTTGACGAATCGGGTTATAAATATAGCGCGTGACTTACGGGAGTAAGGGAGGTGCTGAAGAGCGAGAGACTTGCCTTCCTGTTATTGCGCGGCGGTGTGCGCATCGGCTGCTGCAGACAGCAGTCGTGTGTTGTTCCACGAGTTTCCAAAATAAAGAATTGCAACCTAACTAAGCGGGTGACTCTTTGTCAACATTACAATACCTTAACTTTTCTTTCCAAAGAGCGCCAGCAAAACGGCACTTAGCGGACTCCTCAAGCTCACTCCTGAGCGTGTGTCGTCCTCTTCATCACGCAGCAGACCGGCTTTTCGAAACCCGTTGGTGATGGTTGATTTTTTTTTTTTTTTATAATGCTCCACGCTGTCAGACTCGTGCAAAAATTTCTCTTAGCGTGCGGCCAGTTTTGGTAAACGATCTCTCATCCAAGCCTTCAGTTCAACTCGGCACGTCATATCCATTTCTTCTAGCATTTTCCATGATGCGGGTCTGCTAATTTTACTAATGCACAAAGATGAGGGTCTGCTACTTTTATTAGTGCACGAAGCACAAAGTTAAAATACGGGTATAAGTGCAAACTAGCGTTTTTCCTCGACACATATATTCCACGTGTTTTACGCTTACATTTTATGCTCGAGCGCTCCTGGCGGTCGTTAGAAAAATTGATAAATTGGCCACATCATTGCATACGCCGCAGGATTCAAAATGAGGGAAAAAAGTAGCGGCTTGTAGTTCGGAAATTACGGTAATTTTCCCCCGACTAGTCAGCCGACTAATTTTACAATTAGTCGACTAATATATATATATATATATTTTTTTACTAATTTAGCAATGAAATTTTTGTTGATGCTTATTAATTCACCATAACATTTTGGAACACTTAAATTCTTTATTAAAGTACAAATAAACATGTAAATAACAATAATTAATCACACATGAACACTGGGGTCAAATGCTAATAGTAGGCCTGAACGATATTGGAAAAAACTATCATTGCGATTTTTGGGGAGTTTGCGATATTATATTGCGATACTAAAACGAGAAAATTTTCACCAAACAACTTGAATAGCTCCGTTCGGGATAGCTGCACTGTTGACGAAGAAAAACAGTTTGACCGCGCTGCCTAGAAGGAGGGAGATTGAGACACTGTGGTGCTGTATGAGCATGAAGCAGAAAAACATGAATGTATGTTGTTTTTAAATTCCGATGCTCTGAAAAATGGCGCCATCGGCCCTAATTTTTATAACTCATTTTAATCCAGTATCTGCACACTTGATTCGTTCATGAAGTAAAACAAAAGTTTAAATGTTGAAAAAAAGAAAAAATATTGCACGTCCTACGATGTGACTATTGCGCATGCGCACATTGCGATGGTGATGTTCAAACGATATATTGTGCAGGCTTAGCTGATAGCATTTACTAGTGCGAAAGAATGGAATGTAAACAGATTCAGAACACTGACTTCGCCTTTCAAACATTATTCAAAACAAATCTTATAAAAAAAATTAAAAAAAAAAAAAAAAATGCCCAGAATTATTATCGTATACTACTATATATAATAGTATTATAATAATTATAATATTAATTGCCAATCATATTTTTTAAAAACGGTGTCATTTTAAAGTTATTCTTAGTGTAAAATCAAATTCTGTAGTATTATAGTATTTACATATTATAGTATTAATTCTGAAGTATGTGGGATTTTATATGAAAAACGTGACGTGCTTTTATTTTGAAATGTTCACCGGAAGTACCCCTAAATCGCTAGCAACTTTACATTCCGCAAAAAGCACTTTTCGTCATTGCTTGTGGTGTCACTAATAGATTTTTTTTGTTTTTTTGTTTGCAAATGCTGTTAACGAGCGATTTTTCATGTTTGAAGTGTCACCTTTTAACCGCAAGTTTGCGTTTTGGAAAAGAAAGTACAGTAAAGTAAGTTGTCTTTTTTTCCCCATTAGTCTCAGTGTAGCAATGCTAACGTTTACAGTGTTTAATATTGATGTTTCCTTATTTTGTATGTGTGAACTGTAATTCTACGGCGTGTTGTTGTATACAATAAACATCTGGACACAACAACTGGAGTCTCATATGTCATCTCCACGGACGCACAAATGTATGCACGCACGCGGTAATAAAACGCAGCCTTGAAAATTACCGCCCTCATTTTTATTTACCTTGCGATAAATGGACTCATTGCATATCGCGAGAGGCTAAGCAACTTCATAAAATATGTCGTTAATTAGTTAGATGGACTTACGACCCCCCCCCCCCCCCCCTTAAAATTTTCTCCTCAGATCTACACATTTCACGTAGGTCACCCTTTTTGACTTCAGAACGGCGAATTTCGCCAAAAGGTGAGTGATTTCCATGCCTGTTGTTGTAAGTTGAATTTCCAGCCACTGGTATAATATTATCGCAGAAGAGTGATGTCATTAATAAATGGGGAATTTTGTTAAAGGGAGACTAACAACAGAGTGGACAGTGACACTGGGGACAAACAGAAAACCTTTTTTTTTTATTTATTTAAATTATGTATTTTAATTTAAAAACAACACATGATTAAAGAAAGTAATCAAGGAAAATAAAATCAGAACAATTATTTTGGAAAAATTGTTTCTACTTCATTTTTTTATTGACTGGATTTGAATGAAACACTAAAAATACTGTATAGCACATTTCCATAACAACCTTTTACCAGAAATATATTAAATTTAAAAAGTAGAATATAGGATCCTGTAACCTTGAATTTACAGTATAATAGACAGCAATTGATAATACACAAACCTACGATGGCAAGTCAAAAATTATCCGCACTTTAATGGTTTTATTTGGATGTACTTGTTCCAGCAGTCGACAAGCTTATGAATGCCAAGTGAGAAGAAAGTCTTTGGTTGGTCACACAACCATTTACCGGTATGCATCACTTTTTGCACTGCTTCATTAGAATAAAATTTACGGCCCTATAATGCATCTTTGAGTGGAGCAAAGAGAGGATAATCGGAAGGAACAAAATATGGGCCGTATGCAGAATGCTCCAGCACCTCAAAACCCACTTTGTTAATGGTTTCAATGGTTGCTTTGGCATTATGGATTGTCATGCTGCAGCAACACATTCTTTAACAGTAATCCAAAGCATTTGGTGCGAATTGCAGGCTTCAGGCGGTTGGCTAGCAAATCACAATACCTTGCCTGTGGATTGTAATGCCTTTTTCCATGAAATCTTCCAAAATAGGCCCTTTGGAATCCCCAAAAATGGTTAGCATAACCTTTCCTGCAGAAAGTTGATGCTTGAATTATTTTTTACCGGGGAGTACGGATATTTCCAGTCCAAGCTTTGCCTCTAGGATTCAGGACTGTAGTGATGAACCGATGATTGATCTCCAGTGACTATTTGACTCAAAAATTCTTCACCTTCATTGTTGTAGTGGTTTAGTAACATTTGGCAGATCTCCACACGTCTACACTTGTGCTCTTCTGTAAGTTGTCTTGGCACACACCTTGCAGAAACTTTACAGTACTCAGGGATTTCATGAATCATTTCTTGAGCAGAGCCATGACTGATCTGCAAAGTTTGGGCTAACTCAACAATGTCATTTGTTGAGCTTGCTCAGTCTTCTTTTCACTGGTGGAGTTTGATGGACATCCTGCTCCTTCTATTGTACATGTTTCACACTTGTCCGACCACTTTTTAACTTCTCAATCATCTCATACAATGTGGTTTTCGATTGTGCACCGTCTCCATACTGTGTTAAGAGTCTTTTGAGGATGTGAATGTGAACCTTCTGACCACAAAAATCAGACCACAGCACATTGTTCTTGTCCGGTGCATTGTGTTAGTGGAGCATCTGTTTTTGTCAACTGAAAATAACACGTGTTAAAACAGATCATGATCACGTGACACAGTATTCGGCGCATGTAAAAAAAAATTGTAGACAACTAAAGCAAGAGTGCGTTATATAGCAATTTTTTGACATGTCCTCGTATGTTGTATGAGTATTTGTCAAACTTCAGTGAATATACATCTTACGTAATTTATGCTGGGGACACAAATGGCACCCTACAGAAAAAAATGACCCTTATGATTGTTTACATAAAAAAATAAATAAATAAAAAAATAAAATAAATTAAAAAAAAAAAAAAACAGGTTTTCCAAAATCCTATCAATGTCACAGGTCAACATAAACAAAACATTTACATCATGAAAGTATCTAAAAAATAATTTTTGCAAATACATAAATATTTGTCTTTTGCCTTTGTCTTGGTTTGCAAAGATGATCCATTACATAGTAATTAATGAATAAATTAATAATAAATAAGAGATGTAAAAACCAGCGCGTGGCTTGATATGGAAAGATATTACCTTATTTGCATTTTTTTTTCTTTTACATTCGAGTCTCCCTCTTCATATTGGTTCTTGTGTCATTAAAAACGTGGAGAAAAAAACAGCAATGTTAAAAACCTTATTACAGTAATCAGCGAGGCAGAGAAATGGAGACACATTCTTCAAACAAATCATTGGCATAATTTAATGTCTTTAATCACATCAAAACATGGTAGGTATTAAAGTGTGAAGGAAACTATTCATATTGGCAGTTTACCAATGTGAAGATATCGTATTGTTTCACCCTGAAAAACTTTTTTTTGTTTTGTTTTAATGGAAAGGAAATTTTAGAATAAGTCTGAGACATAGCTATGTAAGTACGTACTGTAAATACGTACGAAAGCTTGTGTGTGTATGCTCATGTCATTTTTATGTGTGGATGGGTCAGGTGACAAACATTAATGAACCAGGGATGATTCATTTACGATATTTGTGACTTCCGGTCACGACGTGGAAGCATGGAGGACCCATATGTAGGGAAACATAGACAGGGGGTTAAGGCAGGGTGGCGGTGAACTTAATAAAAAATGATTTAACGATAACTACAAAAACACAAGGTACCAACAAAAAGCATCAAAATGTAAAGATGAACGAGGGCTTGGACAGAGATTTAGACGGCGGGTAGATACATGGATTGACACTTGGAAAAACACATGGATTGACGATGACTGAACAAGAACAGACAGCACATGGGATACTTAAATACAGACATAGGGTAATGAGACACAAATGGATGATAAATGAAACAGCAAATTGGTTTAGACAAAAGAAGCAGGCCACAACAGGTGAAATGAATGGGTAATCACATGGACAAGAAACACTAGGGCAAAATCCTAACAAAACTTAAGGCATGACACTTCCATAAAAGCCAATTTAATGTGATCAGCCCATAGTGCTCTGCTTACCGGGCTCTCTGTTAAATGTACTGTATTTTTCGGACTATAAGTCGCACCTGAGTATAAGTCGCACCAGCCATAAAATGCCCAACGAAGAGGAAAAAAAACATATATAAGTCGCTCCAGAGTATAAGTCGCATTTTGGGGGGAAATTTACCTGATAAAATTCAATACATAGAACAGATATGTCATCCTGAAAGGCAATTTAAAATAAAAATACAATAGAGAACAACATGCTGAATAAGTGTACAGTAAGATAATGTTACATGGTGCATAAACAACCAAATGCGAACATGGCCGGTATGTTAACGTAACATAGCTATTAATAGTTATTCAGATAATTATAGCATAAAGGACATGCTAAAAAGTTTACCAAACCATCAGTGCCAATCCAAAACACCAAAATAACATGTGAAATGATATAATAATGTGTTAATAATTTCACACATTAGTCGCTCCTGAGTATAAGTGTCACTCCCAGCCAAACTATGAAAAAAACTGCGACTTATAGTCCGAAAAATAGGGTACAGTACTTTAATTTAGTTAACTCTCTTGTAAAATGTAGTTGTTTATGGTTTAGGATAAAAGATAAGAAATAAAATAGAGATACAGGGATCCCTTGCTACTTCGCGCTTCAAACTTTTTTTTTCCAGTTAAAAAAATAAAATAAAATAAATGAGTATTTTATACAGCTGTCCCGATCTGATCACGTAGTCTCTCACTTTCGCTCCTGCTGCTTTTCTTGGTCAGGCAGTGCACTGAAGTTGCTTATTAAAGTTAACGATGATTGACTGACCTTAAGGTTTGATCTTGCCAGAGACGCATGGAAGCCAAAACCTCAAAGTGCTGCATGCGTCAATCAGCATTTAACTTGTTACGTAGTTGCTGTTGCTGTAAATTTCTCCTCAGTTTAATTTTTAAAATACCTCCGTGCTGTCATGTTGGAAAAGGCACCTTTGGGCAGTCAGAGAAGTACAATCATTTCCCAAGAAAAATATTTTTTAATATTATTGTTGTTGCACTGCCGCAGCAGCATGTACTAGTATATCAAGCTTTTACGTAATTTAGTGGAGTTCAGAATACATGGAGAGAACACTATGAACTACGTATTTCAAAAAGGATTATTATAGTTGTATTTTGCATTTGTTGACGATATATCATTTGGCCATTTTCTGCTTTGAAAGCATTTTTTTTTCTTGTTAATTGGCTGGCATCCCCCGAGCAGACTGTTGCCAACAAAGCACCTTGAAATTGAAAAGTGAATTGGAACAGAATGGGAGGGAGGGATTCTCATTCCCGCACTCTTATTCTGCAACTGGTAAAGCAGGATTAGTTTTGGCAGTATACGAGACAAAAGGGACCATGCATATTTGTGTTGATGTCTGCAAATGTTGTTTTGTGTGTGTTGGTGTGCCAGCTCAAAGCTGAAGTCAGGGCAGCAAGGTTTTTAGGGGACTCAATTAGTTCAGCCCGAACACAAATCCTGAATCTGTCACATTCAAGGTCTATCTTGGATATGGCAGGGAAAAAACACTAAAGCTTTGCCTGCAATTCACCAAAGCCCAAAGTCCCTCTGCTGCCCCGCTTATCCCTGAGAATCCCTGCACACCGTGGGGACTAGTGGGGAGCCGATCACAGCTGGAATCCCACGATCAGCCCTTGCTCTGGGTTTTCGCATGTTAGTGTGGCTTGTTTCGGCTTGAAAAGAGATTTAGCCTCATGTCTGCTTGTGCCAGGTCTATTTTCAATTATACGTTTGCAAACCTCAGTTTCTGTGTAACACACATGGCCTGCAGAACATGAGGAAAGAAACCCTCTTTTGACTGATTGGTGCAGTTCCCAGATTGTAAAACTGGACAGAACACGGACAAAAACAGATTGAAATGACGTAATGACAATCCCATTTTGACCTATATTCGCTACAAAATATTAATAGTTCAAACTAAATGGACTTCTTTGTACAATAGACACAACCAATCAAACTCAGTGGGCTCAAGGGCAGTAAGGACAAGGGAAAAGTGAGCTTCATTACTGTCTCCAACAACAAAATTCCAGACTTCACTTTTCTATCTGAAATATTCATGTTCTCCTCAAGCATATAATGTTTCTTTTGTGATCACATGGTTTTGTTTTAGTTTTCAGCACAAACAAACATGAAACACGAAAAAGGTGTAGGGTAAATTCTCTAAAACAGGGAGCAGAAGGAAGACTGAATTACTGTCATCAGATGAATTCTTCATCCTGCTCAGCACAATTCTTGATTTCGCTGTGAAGGATGCCTTCTACAAGCATTAAACGATAACCTGCAATGACCAGTTGAAAGGGACAATAATGAAATAATGATGTAAGAAATCTCATGAAATGACTTGCAATGTTAAAACACTGTAAAAAATTGTGGCTATAAATTAACACTGGAAGTCCCTAGGTTTTTTTTTGGCTATAAAGAAAGACCAGAAAGGCGTCAAATGACCCCGATACCAAACTGACTACTGGGCTTTTTCAAACAAGAGACCACTCAAACAAGCAATCAAGCAGGCAGCCCCCCAACACACTCCTGTGGAGTCGCTGCCTAGGTGTGAAGGGGGGGGGGGGGGGGGGGGGGGGGGGGGTTTCACTCTGGATAGCTGCAATTTTTTTTTATTTTTATTTTTTATTTATTATTAACCTGTCCTGTTCAGCTGTTTGACACAGAGAATGGAAGTCTAAGTGTCCGGTTGGTCTGAACAGTTTTAATGTTTCACATTGAAAGTATGACATACTCCCATTGTGATCATTCAACATCTCATTTATTATTACAAAGCAGCGAACAGGAAGCGGTTATGGGGAACAGAAAAAAAAACACAAGAAAAGAAAGAAAGAAAAGCAATAACAAGAAACACATTGAACGTCTACACTAACTAATAATATGTTGGTGCTATCCTCAGCTTGATGTATTTCCGGTAGACACCATGTGGGTGGGCCTGTTGACCAGGGAAAGAAGAGGAGGGGGGTTGAAGGAGACCATAAGCTAAGTGATTGGGAGGGGTAGAGTGTACACAAATCAGTACTGTGATCTGGAACCCAGTAATTGTGTGAATCCCTTGTGAGTGTAAGCCCGTTGGCAACCGACCCTACACCGCCCCACCGCCAATCCTGGCACCAGGACCCTCCACCCGAGCGTGGCCAATCACAACCAGCCGCGCGCAAGCCCAACCAAACATGTGACAGCCAAGCAGACGTGCGGAACCGCCGTGGGCGCCAACCAGGGCCTCGGCCCCCACCCAGCCAGTCCGGGGAAGGAGGGCTTTCAAGGGGGGTGCGGGCAGCGCTGCCCATCCCTCCTCTTGCAGCCCAGCAAAGGAGCCATCGTCACCCCCCGGGATCCAGAGTGGTCCCCCGAGCCACCCGCGCTCCCATATACCGGCCTTCAGGGATGGGAAGAGGGGACGCACCACCAACCCCACCCCCATCCGCCCACCCAGCCGCCGCAGCCCCCCAACCGACACAGCACGCCACGGGACCCCTAGCAGCCGCAGGGCAGGAGAAGCGCCAGGATCAAGGCAGCCTCTGCCCTGCAAACACTCAAGATGCTAATTGGAGCAATCCAACCCTGTGGTTTTGAGAGTGTGAATGGGGATTAAGGTCAGATGACCCTTGTCTGGTAACAATAGTGATTTGTATCAACTGATCCACCCTTGGTAGTTCTAGTTAATTAATAAACGTCGATATTGTCAGTGTTATTTGTGGGCTGATATATTTTGCAATATCGACAACTCCACTCCACTCCTTTTGCCTGTTTTCCCCTTCATGCGGAGCAGACATAGTTTTGGCTTCTATTTTCTACCTTCACTGTCACTTCAACAAATCTACCACCACGGAAATCACACGGCAGGAGTTGGCTGACATTCGTGCATTTTTGTTGTCTTTAGTGCTGCCATCATAAAGATGCACATACAGCCAAGAATTTCCGCCCACAACTCCTTGTGGATAAGTTAAAAAAACAGGAACATAGCAAGAAAACTACAGTATTGCTTTGTTGTGTCGACTTCTTTCGGTGATATTATGAAATCATCAGACAAAAGTATTCATAATGTCATCTCTTTGCGGAAGCAGCACTAAAGCTCAGAAAATGTCTCTGATGTGCTTTCTTGAAAGTGCCATTTGTTGCTGAGAAGGTTTCATAGAGCTCAATTGCAACTAATAGGCCCAATAGGCCAAAGATGTCAGTATGATTTGGAATAACAAACATCGGTCTGATATTATTGCACTCCTGTGTTGGGAGGTTGACAGGAACACAATGTGAGACATAGAATAAGGGATTACACCAAACAAAAGCATTTTGCAAACGAATCAATTCTCAGTATTAAACATAAAATATGAATTAAACATTGGGTATTGGCTGGCAACCAGTTCAGGGTTTACCCTCCCTCCTGTCCATAGTTAGCCGGGATAGGCTCCAGCACCCAGTGACCCTCATGAGGATGAGTCGTACAGAAGATGAATGAAAGAATTAAAACACTGGGAAGTAGCACCCACATCAATGGGGCAGTGTCCCCATGCCATTGAATATGTGAAATTATTTTGTAATATATTTCTTGATGATATGATTCTTAATGACACAATTCAGGCATTTGAAACGGATTGTATGAAGAAAAGTTGTGTGAGTCCTTAGTCTCACAGAGCTATTTTTTCTCATTGGAATAGGGTTGGCCTGTCTGCATCAGGTTTTCTGAGTTTGTGGGCTCAAGAGTTGAGTATAGAGAAATAGAAAGAGCTAGTGCTGGCTATGGGTCTTACCTTAATCCTTTCCACACATTTTTCAAAGCATTTCTCTGAGACATCCAAAGAAGCAGAGGTGCATCCTTTTGTCAAAGGCAGATTAACCTTATATAAACAGGTTTCAGAAAGGAGAAAAGGCTGAAGTGATGGGGGAGGGCAATGTTTTCAAATAACTTTGAAAATGGACTAGAGCGAAATGAAAGAAGTGCAAAATGAATGCGGAAAAAAATGAAATGATATACAGAGTTTCAAAGCTGGCTGCAGAGGGAAGATTGAAAAGATGAGGCAATTTTGATTGGTGGCTTGGAGAAGAGAGCTTTGGTTTGGTTGGGATTGCAGCCAGTGGAGCAGCTCAGTGGAGTAAGCTGCTTCCAGATGAGTGAAAAGAGTGACACAAGCTCTCCCATACGCAAGCACAGGCCAGTGAAAGGCCACAATAGCAGCCATGTTCCCGTCACACA
Organism: Corythoichthys intestinalis; assembly: GCF_030265065.1. Lineage (NCBI taxonomy): Eukaryota > Metazoa > Chordata > Actinopteri > Syngnathiformes > Syngnathidae > Corythoichthys > Corythoichthys intestinalis. The sequence goes on from NC_080400.1 coordinate 38,203,817, forward strand.
GCAAATCAAAGGTCTGACAGATCGCTGCCACTGAACTCTCCTGAGCTCCAAGGAACCAAAGGCCCACGAATTACGAGTGTCATGTTGCGGAAAGAACATACGGATATTGACGACAAATGCTGTTTATATACTAATGTTATTATTATTAACCGGAATCTTAGTGGAGACATGGTAGGTGTCTGATTTGTGGATAGTACTACGGAAGATTATCATTTCTCCCTTACTTAGAGTACTCCATTATTAATGGGTTAATTGCTGCCACATACTGTACATTCTGTGCCTCCTTCATACAGTGAGCCTGAAGTTCAAAACAACAAATCAAAAAGCACAACGGCAAATAAAAAAAAAGACAACTGCAAATTGCAAAACACAATGGCAAATGAAAAAAAAAACTACAAATAACAATATGCAAAACAAATAAATAAAAAAAAAGAAAACTGAAAATCAGAAACCACTATGAAGAATCAGAAAGGAATACAAAATGATTTTACTGGAAAAGGTAGGTACTCCTGCCAAATTACACTCCTGTACTCGCTGTCAATCCAACCTACTGCCGAGGAAATCTCATGCCATGAGTTCACTGACATTTTTGCATTTGGATTGTGTTTAGTGTTGACATCATAAAATTGGACATAATGTATTGACTTACATATTGTATTTGTTTTTAAAGATGTATGTATCACAGACCTAGTGGCGTTCCTAGTAAGCTTGAGAACGATAAACCGATACGACCGGATATCCGGTTTTACAGGTGAGAGATACAGCTGTATCGATAGTAAAGTTACCATTCGACAGTAATTAGCCATTGAATATTCAATGAACCGATAGTAGAGATAAAATTCGGCTATCGCGATCACAAGAATCGGCTTCTAATGCTTAGTTCAATGCGTAGCTTAATATGATAATTTAGCGTTTACCTCACATGCGGCGCTTGAGTCATTCACCACACAGCGCACTTAGATTGTGACCGCCATCGTGGTTGCCTCAACTTCCCATTCATTTCGGCAGAACCACTAGTAGTTGCCATCATTACCCAATCGTCACGGGCGTGACATAACAACGCGAGAGCTAACAAAACCACTGTAACGCACGCTCAGTAGAGTTTTCTTCAAAGCCCAAAACGAAACTAGTAGTGGCAACGAAGCAACATGCTAAAACAATGGACAGTTTGCGCACCACTCCAGCGACGTGCAGCGATTTATTTTCAACGCACCCAGGAAAACAAAAATCGGACTTTGAAGTGACGAAGGCAGTCAGATCTGTTCGCATGGGACAGAGCTAGTGAGAAGTGTGAAGCGGTACAGAGATCGTGAGTTTTTAACCCTAAAAATTAACCCACTACAATGGTGGAAAGGGCAGCATATTGTTTCCACGAAACACAGTCTACTTAAACATGAACATGTGGATCTGTTGATCTTCCTCGAGAAAAATCTGCCCTTCAAAAAAGATATAGACAGTGATGAGGAATAAAAAAAAAATGTGGAAGCACAGGCATAAGTGAATGACTTTGCTGTGTATAAGGTTAAAGTAATGATTATAGACCTGTCTGTCTAAAATGCCATGTTTTTATTCCCCCAGTTATACCAGTGGAAAAGCATAATTTATTATTTATTTATGATAACTAGGGATGGGAATTGATAGGATTTTTACAATTCCGATTCCATTATCGATATTGCTTAACGATTCGATTCTTTATCGATTCTCTTATCGATTCTAATTTGGGGAAAAAGAACAAACGTTTTGATTGGCATCGAGTTTGTTTAATCAGAAGTCACAACCTTACAAACTCACCACGAGATCAAAAGAGGCCCAAAGCCTCAATGTTAACTGTGGCAATAAGTGGAAAATACACAGGAATGTGTAACATTTTACTGAAACATTTATCTAATAGAAATAAAAAATATTGGTATATATTGGCAGATAGGTTGCTGTTCTGCCTTTGGCAATATGTGTTAAAGCAGGGGTCCCAAAACTTTCTTGTGAGGGCCACATAACTTTTCCCTTCTCTGATGAGGGGCCGGGGTCAGTTTGTAACAGAAAAAGTGTGACGATTGCAGAAGTGCATAAATGTAAAAAATTATTGTTTTTCAGAAAGCCACAATCAAATAACCCTTTCTGGATTCTTCACGGAATGAAAGTAAATAAAATAAAAATAATAATATAATATAATAATAATAATAATAATTAATAATAAAAACACTATTAATTAAATAGATAATGACCAAATAACCCTCTCTGAATTCTTCAAGGAAAAGGCCAGGAAATAAATAACACGATTGAGAATTTAAAAAAAAAAATCAAAATGGCTGGACCAAATATGGAGGCGGGCCGCATATGGGCCGCGGGCCGCAGTTTGGGGACTAATGGGTTAATGTGTATTATTTACCATTACATTGAAATGCATGCCTTTTAGTTTTTGTGGCGCTTACACGCTCAAGTGGGGGCGCCCTTGCGCTTCCTCACGCGAAGAAGAACGCGCTCACGTGAAGAAGAGCGCGCTTACACCCGAAGAAGAAATGCCGCATCCAAACGAGTGAGCGAGTTAGTGAGAGAGGGAAACACTTCTACGAGCCTACGTTCTTTGTTAATGTTAATATCTACAGAGGCAACACCTGTATGTATCATCTTTTGTGTTGTTGTTGTTGTGTTTCCACTCGCGATCGGACACTTAAATCCAGTTGTGTAGTGGTTTGAACGATGTGCTAATGCTAGCGAACGAATGCTAACCATTTATTATTACCGTTATTAGCAGCTAATCATCGCTGATTTACGTTGATGCAAACCTGTTTGTTATTGGGGACGAAATTGATTTGTTTCATTTCTATTTAGTCTCACTCTTCAAGTGATGGTTGAATAAAGTCAGCAAATTATACCAACGTCTTCTGCATCGTCATTTGGGAGTTTAGCTAGCTGTATAGCCAGGACTGAGCCTTAGCCTCTCTGTGAGGACAGCGCAGTCGTATTCCCTCCCGATGCGTTATCTCCACCATGCAATGACTGCAAGTCGCTTTGTTGTAATTTTTCCTCGTGAAGTGAAGACACACTTTCGAGCGTTTGAACCTACGTGCTGTCATTGTTATGTTTGTGGCTGCAATGCTCGTGCTTACCCGTCGTAACCTTTCATTTTCACACCCTTTCCTGGTGAAGTGTAGTCAAACTTTGGAGCGAGTGGTTCTTGGCGCCATGCTAGTTTGATGCGTCTGGACAACAAGACACATCACGACGCAATACGCGTCTTTAGGAATCGTTAAAGGGATCGTTAAGGCTTTTTCATTGTGATGTCGAGGCCTCGAAACACTCGGAACCGGTTCCGAATTGGAATCGGATTTCGATTCCCATCCCTAATGATAACACTAGCAGGTTTTATTCTTTTTTTCTACAGCTGCTGCATATAATTAATATTTTTTGCTTGTAAAATGTTTATGTTGAAAGTTTGCACTTAAATTACTTACCTATTGTGTTCAAAACACCAGGAAATACAGTAATTACTGCACTTTATTGTTGTCTGTCACTGGAGTTATATTTTATTATCAATCCCATCCAACAAAATGATGGTCATATAATAAGCTTTATTTTTTTTTCATAAAAAAATAAAACATAACATTGGTATGAAACTTTATTATTTTTTTTATATGTTTAAAATACTGTACGAACACACCCAACAAATGTTTACTATCATATCGTCTTCACTCTGTATTGAACCGTATCGTTCTAAAACTGTATCGAATCGTATCGAATCGCCTAGCCTTAAAAATGTATCGTTTTTTTAATCGAATCGTAACCTGTGTATCTAAATACATATCGAATCGGCTTCTTGCCAGAGATTCCCAATCCTAGTTCCTAGCCTACATGGTGCCCTGGTCGACAAGACGCCACCACCCCTACCCCAAAATAAACCCAACAACATTTGACCCACAAAATTCAGTGTATGAAGTAGGGATGTCCTGATCCAGGTTTTTGCACTTCCGATCCGATACCGATATTGTTTTGCACTTCCGATCCGATACGATACTGGCCGATACCGATACCGGCCTATCTGAGCATGTATTAAAGTTTAAAGTTATTTAGCCTCCTTACTTAGTTGTCAGACTCATGTTGAAAAGGGTTTTAGTACTCTTGATAACAACTAGCCAGCTGAATTAGGTGAGTTTGAATAACACACAACGGTTGGTAACAAGAAACTGACCTGTTTATTCAGTGACAAACACAAAACATTATAAATAACAAACAGAAATGGCATCGTCAGTCAGTAAAACGTGCAAATAATATTGTAAACTGTCTTAAAAAAGCAAAACACACAAACAACCTCAGTGGAAAATCCCACAAACCCACCAAGCTATTAGATGTTTTTAATGTTTCGTGCATTAGTTACAATAATTGTATCAAAAGCCTCTCAGGTTTAAATAAACAACTATTTCAGTATCAAGTTAACATTTTAAAACAGTAAATCAAATACTCAAGTCCCCATTCTGTATCAGCAGCTTTAAACTTATTCAATTCATTTAATTTTGTGAATCTACTGTTAAAGTTGTTAAAATTGCTCCCGTTATGCCATAATTTCCCTTCTGTCTACTTTCGACATGTGAAAGTTTTAAAACTGTTTTGAAGATAGATTCAAGTCAAGATTTTGCCGATTTAGGAGTACTTTAGATAAAAAGTTAATTAGGTTCACTTGGAAGGTTCACAACAGCCTACTAGGGAAGTCTCCTGCTTTAAGATGGCGGCCGTTTACTAACGCATCTAGTTTTCCATACTTCAATGTTGCTAATGCCGTAGAGTCTGTCGTTTTGCATCTAGTTCTATATACATATGATATCTATTATCTACAGTAAAACGATGTTGACGTAGTTTGTAGCGGCTGTCAGCAGCAGTCAGGTATTCTTGTGTTTTTTATCCAGTGGCATGAGTTGAGCTAAAGCCGTGAGTTGAGCATTGGCATTACCCGGGTCTATGACAAGCATGGTGTTTACTCTCGGGACACAATCCCGAAGACCGCGCTGTGTATTAGTTCCGCTTTACTCAACATATTTGAATAATCGGAATTTGGATGTTTGTGAATCGTTCTCGAATCTTCCACGGCCGAATCGCTCAAGGATGTAATGACGGCTGGGCATGTTGAACCGTGGTTCTAAGTGTTGGATGGTGCGTCTTTACTCACGAGAGATAATGGCTCGTCATCCAGAATGAATTCTTCGGCAATGACTGTTGTTATTCCCTGGGCTTTGGGACTGTCGAGTGCCAGTTTGTCACGCATAGCAAAAGTTTCTGCCAGTTTTAGTTGCGTATGACCTTTGTTTTTGTCTTCGGTTTTCTTAACATGATACTCCTTATATTGTTTGATGTGGTATTTCGCTAAATGCTTGATTAGGTTGGTTGTATAAAACTTCTTATAGCTTTACCACCATGCTTGACTTTATTGTGTCATATGTTGCACTCCGCCTCTTTGTCTTTGTCATCATTTAAGGTGAAATGATCCCACACAGCTGACATTTTTACCGATAAAGTTTCTCGGTAAATTGGGAGACAGTAATGTAGTGTGCTGGAGGTTTGCCGTAAAATGCGGACCAGATTTTAGGGAAACCAAAGCAAAAATTGGAATGGATTATGTAAATCGGTGCGCTCGAAGACCCGGACCGATAAAACTGGATCGGAAGTCTGGATCGGAATTTTTCTGTGTCGGCCGATCCGATACCGATGCGCATTTTTTTGCCCATATCGGTGTTAGATCCGATCTAAATATCGGATCAGGACATCTCTAGTATGAAGTGTACTTAGTATAACCCAACAACAAAAACACACTATTTGTTCAGAATGTTACATTTATTAACACTATCAAACAAGATGAAAGTGCACAACAATAAATATGTGAAAGATGATTTTAATTTAACATCACAAACATGAATAAAATATTGTTGAAATAATAAAGAAAGTGTAGAATATTCTACTTGTGACTAGTTGGCTCAGACGTGTTGACCACTACACGGGCTCCAGTTAGAGAGTACAGGAAATGAACTCCAATACTTTATTGAGCTCACGTGCAGGTTTGCATACAAATACACAAATTTTGTATTGGTGAATAACACAGAGACATATAGTCAACATTCACTCTCTTAATGTGTTTCCCTTAACAAACATTACACCACATAATTTTAACTATAACAGTGAACTACAGTGAACATTTGCACGCTATCTCCTTTCAAACCACTACGTTCACTGCGCATATTATTGATTTCGATATGAGACTAACAGTCGTAGTAACCAATAAAAACTATAACAACTACGAAATTACGAGTGTAAACGATCGAAAAAGCACGGACACAAAAACACATCGAACACAACTATTCTTTCACTTAGCATTGTGAGAAATGTTCACGATCTATGTGCAGCACCTTTAATTCACTTTACACGGCATACTCACACCATCATTGAAACAGCCGACATATAAACCGGGAAATGCAGAACCAGAAACGCATGAGAAATTTCTAAAATAAAAATGCCATCGTAAATAGAAAATAGATTAATTAAACGGCTAAAGTATTAAATTAATTCAAAAATTCTTTAAAAAAAATAATATATTATACAACTAGGTCAGATATTGAAAAAAAAAGATTCTTTGCAAATTAAGGATCAAAGACAACCCTAGATGAGTGGCACTGTTAACTGATCCAAATCCCACACCCACCTCCTTCTACTGGTGTTGCGTGCAGACAATAACCTGCAGGGGGCGTCATTGCAACGCTACAGGCGCCAATTATAATAGTAGACAATCACTCATATGCATGCGGGCCTAGCAATTTGCCACCCCGGGCGACCACCCAACCTGCCCGTGCCAGATACTGCCATCGCACGGACCCAAGCTGGGCTGGGAAAAGCTGTGTATGTTCTCATAGCACAAGGTGCCTGGGCACGTCTTCCCTCTCGTCCAATCAGAAGCGAGTCAATTTTCTCACTAGTGCTTCCATATACCGTTAGATTTATCCAATCAGCCAAAAGTTTCATTTGTCACTAGCTACCTTTTATTGTTGCTTTCAATTTGTTGTGGTGTTTTGTGATTTGCAGTTGTTGTTGTTGTTTTTTTTTTTCAATTTGGTGTAGTGTGCTGCAACTTTAAGTTACTTTTGTAGTTGCGAATGTGTTTTGCAGCTATTTAAAAAATATATATTTTGCCGATATACCGTAATTTCCGGACTACAAGCCGCTACTTTTTTCCCTTATTTTGGATCCTGCGGCGTGTGCAATGATGCGACCAATTTGTGCATCTTTCTGACGGCCGCCCGGGGCGCTCGAGCATGGAATTTGGGAGTGAGACGCGTGGAATATAAGTGTCGAGGAAGACGCTTGTTTGCACTATGACCGGTAGTTTAACTTTGTATGTTGTGCATGAATAGAGGTGGTGGACCCTCGTCTTTTTGCATTAGTAGAATTGGCAGATCTGCATCATGGAGAACGCTAGAAAAAAATAAAATTGGCCATTGGAGTTGTATGGGAAGTTTTGACGACTCGCGGCGAGAGATGGTTTGCCAAGACTCGCCTCATGCGAAGAGCAGCTATTGCACAGGTATGCCGGGGGAGCCTGGCAGCGTGAAGCAGTGTGAAAGAAATTCAGCATCACCAACGGGTTTCGAAGGGCCAGTCTGCTGCGTGCCAAAGAGGACAGCACGGGCTCAGGAGTGCATTTGCCTCATTATGGGAGACATTGAAGGCGACGGCGAAGGACAGATTGAGTAGGTGCGCGGCGAAGTGTATCTGAGCGTCTTCAAATCCGACTCTGAGGGTGAAGACTTCCATGGTTTGAGTGCACAGGAGGAAGATGAAGATTGCTAGCAAAGACTTTTATGTTTTTAATAACCAGCCCAATTTCTGCTGATGCTATTCAACTTCCGTGCCGCTGCTATATAACTGCCGTGTTTGTTGGCACTGTTTGGAACGAAATGTTAAGGTGTGTTATTAAAATGTTGAAAACTGTGTGTATTTCTTTGTCAATATCTCATGTTACTAAGTGGGCACACGCGGCTTATAGCCAGGAGAGGCTTATGTATGTACAAAATGGTTTTTCCTTTAAAAATGTACTGGGTGAGGCTTGTAATCAGGGGCGCCCAATAATCCAGAAATGATGGTAATTTGCTGCTGTCTTTTCTAATTTGAATGCGACTACTGATCAAGCAGGTACCCAGATAGCAAAATATAATTGGAGTGGACATGGGTCAGATGCACTGAAAATTTCGGACCAATTTCGTAAAACGGATCCACCCGAGTGTCTTTTTGAACAATGGGCCAAACCCAGTATGGATTAAATTACCTGATCAGCAAACAGTTTTGGACCAGAACTGATTCAAAGTAGCCGAAACCACATTAATATATGGCCCGGATATGGCACACGTTACCCAATCTGTGCCAGCACTGGGCGAGATTTGAATCAAAAATGTTTTCTGTTAAATTTGGGGTCCATTTAGTTTATTAAAAAACAATAATGGCAACACTCGCGGGCCTCAAGGGGCAGGGGCCCTAACGGTATTCCAACATTGAAACATTTACAGCAATGCAGAGTAAATGCTCTCTCTCTCCATATATTGTTGTGCAACAAATTTTAAATTGCTGAGCTTGCAGACACGGCAGATCACTTGAATACACCGGCCATTTTATAGATGCTTGATTGAATAACTTGTTTAACAGTCAAGCAGTGACTTCAAAACCCAGTTATGACTTTGAATAAAGCACTCAAAATAAAAGTTTGCTGTCCGCCAAGATGCTGTGTCCTGACTCCTGTGTGTTTAGTGTCGCAACGAATGCCTGCCTTCAATGTGCGCGCTGTTGTAACATCACATGTCAACTGTTAAATTTCAGTTTTTGAGCTCGTCCGGTCTGCACTGTCCGCCCCAGAACAGTGCATAACCTATCATTTGGACTGCCAGATTGATGATCTCGGCCACATCTGGCACACAGTGGGCATCAGTGGGGGTGATTGCGATGTGAATCTGGCGAACTGACGCCAGATCTGGCTCACAGTTACATGCTATTGGGGTAGGTAAGAAAATTTAAAATCAATGATTTATATTGGTTAATTTTCAGTAAGTTGTGACTTGTTTGTCTGTGCACACAAAACAATGGGTAGCTGCTGTATTGTGACACAAATTACTGTACATTGGATAGTGTAGAACTCCTGTTTCATAGTGGAGTTTCTGGGTTGGGATCTCTGTTCATATAAATTTTGCATGTTTTCTCTGTGCTGTTTTTTTGTTTCCTCTACGTAGGTAATATGGCTTACTACATTCAGGAAAACATGCACTTTAGTTTCAGTGAGGACTCGGAAGTGCTGTTTGAAAGCTTGTGTAAATTGAAGAGAGAGCAACAGTGGTGCCATGTGAGAAACATTTAGATTCATATTGGCATTTTAACCCCCCCCCCAAAAAAAAAAAAAAAAAACGAGCATGTGTGTGCTTAGATAAAAGGCTGTTTTACTGTTATCCAAACAATGAAATAAAAATAAAAGTTGGAAGTCTTCCAAGACTTCCAAGATCTCTTATCAGTGAGAAGAAAATACTGCTTTTGATTGACAGTCCTTTTGGTATTTACTTTTCTGTCTGAGTTTTGTGACTTTAGCTTAACTTTATGACCTTCAACTAAATCCTTCATATCTTGGTCTTTGCTCCACACTCCTCTCTCTCTCAGCAGAGGGATGCATATTTCTGTCTGAACCCAGGAGGCATTGGTATTTTTCTAAATATCTCGACTGAAATTAAGCCGAATGCAGGTAAAGTGAATCGAGTTTGTGTTCTGCACCATACTGTTTCAGTGGAGAAAAAGTAACTAGAAGAGAATAAAAAACGGTGTGATAAACATGGAAGTCAAACAGGACCTATGGATTGTTGAAAATATGGTCATGCTACAATTTGATAAAATGTTATGTTATGTTATGATGTAAAATACTTTTTATTATTTTTCATCCCACTTTTCTTTTTAAACAACACCATTATTTTGGTGGTAAACAAGCATGGGTCCAGAGCCCTGGAGCATAGACTACTCAAAATATGTGGTGCTTTGTGCCACTGCACAAAGGTCCTGACCTTTGAACACTGCTAATGTGAATGTTTCTGAACTGGACAAAAGAAAACAATGCAAACACTCATGTCATTGCACACAGAAAACTGTCAGGAATAACCTGGATTACGGCTTTGGAAAGAATGGCAGCATTGAAGTGGGATTAATAGAGAAAATATTTCCAGCGAAAAGGTCCTTGGCTCATGTATTTCAGGAATGAGAGTACACTCACACAAACTGCATGAACTAGCACACATGCACACACACAGAGTCAGAAAAAGACATACTGGAGTGAATAATGCATCGATAGGCATTGTGATCTGTCACGCCTTTGTTAGGTTGTGTTCCTTAATTGATTTGAATAGACAGAGCCAAATATTTTATGGGCAATGGTAGCTCCAATTCCACATTAGCACTGACACATTTTCTCTTTATTGGCATGTTCGTAAAAACAAAGTCATAAATCCACATTGTTCTGACTAAATCTCTCATTGTCACCTTCCTTTTGATGATCATACAGCCATTTTGAACACTTTTTTTAAAAAATTTTATTTTGCAAGATTCACAGAAGTCAGGGAAAGAGTGAATATTACTGTACTCTGTGATATGTACTATTAGGGACCTGTCCTTAGTACACATACAGCCATACAGTAGATAACTATGTTTAATCCACAAACATGTTCTAGTATATTGAGGCCATATCTATAAAGATTGTTTATATAATTTCTTCATAGAGTAGTACTAAATCACAGATAAGGACCAAATTGTTTGCTTTATTTCAATTATTGTTTTATTCATTAGATCTTGCGCTGCAATTATGCACAAAGAGCAACGGATATTCGTGTTTGACTAACCGGATGACAATATCACTGCAAATAGGAAACCAGAAGGAGAAGCACCCAAGAGAGAAGTTGTGACCATCAATTGTTTGTTGTAAAACCAGGAATATGACAGCACTTCAATTTCCTTGAAGCAAAGAGGAATGGTGTGAGAGGTCTGTCCCTTCTTGAAGTGTTAATGAAAGCAGCAGATGGTGGAAAGCACAGCAGAAATTAATATTGTTTTTGCTCCTCAATAGGAGTATGACTCATTTTTATTGCCCTTTCATATGATGAAGAAGTTGCCGCTGTATGCTACTCAATTTCTGTGCATATAAAAGTATCTAACACAATCACATTACATATTTGTAAATTCAATTGTATTTCATTAAATTAATTTGAAAGAGATGCATTTTAGTTAAAACTGGCAGTATTTAGTGTGATAGCAAGAGTAATCTGTAAATGATCTTTAGATTTCAAACTAAAAAGAAGGCTATTTTGGATAGGTAAATAACACATATAGGAGAACACTAAATGGCGCTATGTTTACAATGCATTTATATTAAATTGAGAATCCCAAAACTAATGATGTACCCTGAATTTAAAATCACATTATGCTAAATAGTATTTAGAGAGAGGGTACCTTCTTAGGAGCCTTCATAGAACATTTAAGCACAGTCTAAAATTATCTCGTTTGGATTTCAAATGCAAATTTTAAAAAATTACTTCATAGATTATTTCTATGTTATACCAATGACATACATATACAATTTACACATTGACATAAATTAACTGAAATGTTTTTTGTTTTTTTTTTTCTCAAAAGTGTCTCTTTTCTTCTGGCTGGTTCTCCTGCCTGTCTCAATTGGTGCTGGTCTGTCATATGCACATGTGCAGTAGTATTGATTCGGATCAGCGTATTCCGTGTGGTACAAAAATACCTGTAAATTGCTCACATTTTAATTGCTATATGCTGAGCTAAGCAACCAGCAGCCAACCGATGCTGGGGGTGGCCGCCCCGGGAAAGTCAGACCGAGGCCAATCAAGGTTTGCGCCAGGCGGGAACCCGCCGGCAGCCTATATAAAATGTCGAGTCATCAAGGTACAAGGTCCAGCCGGCAACCGGCAACCACATCGCTTCATGAAGGCTGCGCGGAGTGCAGCTAGTTTCACTTGCCCTCAAAAAGTACTCCACTGATATTATTTGCGGGCCCCTCAAGGCAATCGTCCTGTGTGTGTTTGGGAGGTGGGGGGCGCAAGCAGAAATTTTTCCCCTCCAGATATCCGGCTATTTTAACACTTAAAACACTATAATACAGTCCTGTGTGTCATTTTACCTTGCTGTTTGACCATCCCCTCACCCAACCAGGCCGCAAACCGGGCCTCAGCCCCATCACCCCTCCTAAGTTCCGCCCCTGATTTTATGATAGTAACAGTGGAAGGAAAATTAATTTGGCAGGCGGTGAAGTGAGGTGTGCTGGGTACCAGAAGCAGGATAAACTTGTTGGCATGAGCAGGAAAGATTTGGCACATTTCATGCATGCACATGCAAACGCACATGCTCAGTTGTGGGCTTAAGCAGACAGATGCACATTCCATACAATTTGGGCATCAAATAAAAAGGGAGAAAACAGGCTTTACTAATGTGTAAAATATATTAGCAACAGCCATCGTGAGAACAGAGAAAACAAATATTGTAAGTCATATTTGGAGCTGACAACTACCGGTAATTGTTTTATAATATTTTCATTAAGAGAATGATGTGTTGTTTAATAAATGTGAATGAGAATTTGAGTAGGTATTAGTAGTAGTAGTAGTAGTAGTAGTAGTAGTATTCGGGTAGGTGTGGTACACACTGAATCTGCTGCCAGCTAAGCGAACGGCTTGAGGGAGCAAACAACCATTCATGCACACACTAACACCTAAGGACAAATTGTGGAGTGTTCAATCAGCCTACTATGCATGTTTTTAGGATTTGGGAGGAAGCCAAAGTACTAAGAGAAAGTCCATGTAGACACGACAACAACATGTAAATTCCACACAGAAAGGTCGTAGCCTGGGATTGAACACTTGAACTTTGAGGCAGATGTGCTAACCACTCATCCATTATGCTGCTAATGACACAGAATAATGTGTAATATTATCTTTAAAAAATATGTCTGCACAAATAGGCACTGTTCTTAATCTGCAATTGAGTACCCACTGCTACTAAGGAAATATAGCATAGACTCAGAATTCTGAATATTTTTTTTTCCAATATAAAAATATATAAGGCAAGATTCACATCATAGTGTCATCACTGACAGACATATTAATGTAGTACTGTACGACAAGTACAATGAATAGATACTGTACATATGGTCATGGTTTTATTTGGTTTTCTCCATATTTCTTCATTCTCTGAGTGGGTGAAGGGCCAATGATGATTTCTAGTGTCCTTACCCTGCATGTTAATATGTTTTTGTACCTTTTCGTGAGCACTGGGTCAGCTCTGATTAATGAGAACAGAACTGATTCAATGACTGGATCACAATTTTCTGTGGCTCTTGTACATCCTCTGCTGGGTCATTTTGAGCATTGGGTTAATGTCGAGTAGAAAGGAGCAGTTTCAGAAATCTCACTCTTCTCGCCAACATTTTAACTTCAGTTTATTAAGGCTACAACGTCCCAAAAATATGTTTACTTGGATGTTTCAAGTGATTACGGGTTTTAGGAACGGCTAGGATTTTGTGCTAAGCTGCTGGTAGTGTTAGTGTAGAGAGGCCTTTCTACCTAGTGTACCATAAAATATACTGTATATCTAAATTCATACTTCCCCCCAGTTACTACCTTGTTTAAAATGTGTTCTATTTCTTTTCTCAGATCTGTAGTTGCACAAGCAATCCCTAGCCTTTTGCCAGCCCTTTTCCATTTGGTTTTGTATATCCTTAGAGATCCACTCCATGTGAGCCACCTCCTCTTCATTGCCATCTGTTAGCCTGGTTGTTTCATATGACCCATCCAGGGGGTTCCATCTGTACCTACTGGCTTCCCTCCACTCGTGGTGCTGTCTCATTTGCATAGGCAACATAATGTGAGGTTACTGATAGTAAACACATACAAGTTAACAAATGAAATCATTTAATATTACAAATAGAAATGTTTACCATTAATACATATATGTATGGGGATTGCAGGTGGATTTTGTAATGGCGTTCAACATTCTGTTCAAATCATTTGTGAGCAGCATTTAATATTACATACTGACTTACCACTGACTTCTAGGGTGACCTAATTGATCACAACTTATGACATACATTATTGTAAGGTAGAGTAATCATGTAAATTTAGTATATAGTATAAGACTCCCAGAGTGAACAAACTATAGTCCACAAGTGACTTCAAGCATGATTGACAATGTCTTGATATGAAAAGGATGTCATGTAAATTAGTACTTGCCATTTCAATTTTTATGGGATAAGGCTGCATCCAAAATGAAACTAAAAGTTTTACCAAATGGCATGGATAGAGCTACAGGCATCAACAATGGAGAGCAAATGAACATTGGAATAAGTAATATTTCAGAAAGGTAATGCATTGCTCTTTGGTAATATGCAAATGTATGTCGCTACAGGTTCATTTAAGAAAATAACCCCAACAGGTTACACCTAATTGGCAATTTTGGTAATACAGTTTTGCCTGAAGTTTATTGAATATTAATCATTTTTAGTTGGGGATTAGACAGGACAAGTTCAGGAGAAGCCTTGTGTCATATAAAGCAATAAGTATTTGGAGAAATAGCTGGTGAAATGTTACCAGCAGCAGTCAGAAAGAATCCAGTTTGGCTAATTCCACATGCATTGTCATTTCCCAGGCAGCTCGAGGATAAAGATAATAATAATAATAATAACTGCAAACTTCCAAAAGAAAGGACTTGTATTATTATTCTGTGTTAAAACAAGAATTTACAGTATTTTCTGATCTTTACTCTTCAAAATCAGTGGGACAGGAGTCTGCATAATCCTTGGTTTGACTGTGAAATGCTCACAGTATTTTCATTCACACGTGCAAGTAATACACTTATGTTTAATAGCTAGTCATTTGTTAAAAGTAGCCACAGATTTGGTTAATTTTACAATGATTTAGTCTTTGTTTATTAATATTTGACATTTACCTGATTTTGTGAAGCAAAAAATACAATAAAAACAACACTCTCTTCATATGGAACTTTGACTGTAACACTCACATTTTCTCACTCTCAAAAGCATTCTGGCAAATTAATCACCCTTTCCCGAGATCTTGTAGCCTATTGTATATGTTCCGTCCTTCTTGCACTCTTCCATTCACCACCTCCTCAGGCACAGGCAGCCTCTACTCAACATTACTATATATTGTAATTTTTTTTTTTTTAATTAGATCTACTGTAAATCTGCCATCAGTATATTACTAGGCTAGTGGGGGGAAAAAAAAGAAAAAGAAAAAAAAAAGGTCGTAAGGATGAGTTAGCGTATGGTAGTGATGAATTTGGTGAATGAGAAAACCTAGGATTGATTTACTTAATAATAATGAAGATATTTGTATACTTTGAAAAGGAATTGTATATGGATTTACAAACAAACATTAACAACAAAAATTGCACAAGCTATGTGGCTCACTCAGGAAGACTACAACACTTACAAGTATAAATATTTCCAGACAAGCATGGGAATGCTTCTGACGCATGCTTCTAAAAGTCTTCGCCAACTTGTTAATCCAAATACACTGAGTGATTAAAACAATAATCCTCCCTGCCCATTTTACAAATTTGGGTATGGCTTGAAATATGTTTCCTATGCAATCATCACTTAGTTTAATTTGCCCTGAATAACCTGTTTTGGGGGGGATTATAGTGTGAACTGTTGGCCACGGGAATGGAGTGGAACAGTGTTACGATCTGCATTTTGATCATCAAACAAAAATAAGTCTAAGCTTGTTGCGCATGAAGTATCTTTACAGTAGCAGGTAGAGTTCTGTCTTTACTGAATGCTCTTGTAGTTACAGTACCTTTGTGAAGCGCGAAAGGTTTGTGGTGATCACCACAATTGATGTTTCAATTTTCTGTCAGCACTCAATAAGGTGCATAATTCCATTCATTCAATCCATTCATCTTCTGACGTTTATCATCACAAGGGCCACGGAGGTGCTGGAGCCTCTCTTAGCTAACAACAGGCAGAAGTCATTGTACACACTGAACTGGTTGCCCGCCAGTTGTAATAAACATCCATCCGTCCGTCTGACCATACATCCATCCATTTTATTCTCGCGAGGGTTGTGGCAGTGTTGGAGCCTATAACAGCTAGCTTTGGCACATAGAGACAAACAACCGTTCACGCACACTACGGAAAATTTGGAGTGTTCAATTAGCCTACCATATATGTCTTTAAGATGTGGGAGGAACCGGAGTACAGAGAGAGGACACAGGCAGTCCATGCAAACTCCACACAGGGAGGCCGGAGCTGGGTTTAAACCAACAAGCTTAGAACTCTCAGGCGGACGTGCAAACCACTGTTCCACTGTGCCACCACAGTGCATAATTTATTTCCATATAAGCTTAGTAAAGTAGAGAACATATACCAAACAAACATCAATTACTTGTGGGGGAAGGAAAGGTGTTTGTGTTTGTCAGTGGTCTGAATGTAAAGGTACGGGCACAAGGATTTATGTTCTCATTTCTTTGGTATAATTGACTTGCATTGGGGCCAAGTGGTTTAGTGACCAATTAGAATAACCAGGTGGAGTGGAACAACTTGGACTTGCATGTCAGATGGATATGTTTATGTTTGGCCAGTCTGTACAATTCTCTGTAGAGATGTGTAGAATCTGTGAGGAATTCAAGGAATTGAACATCTAATAAAAGGCTGATAGTGTTCATAATCTGCTATTATCCAAACAAATATGACTGCGACCCTGAGTTGCTACACGGGCATCATTATGTACTACTGTATATTATTTGATACAAGAGGCATAGCATATAAAAATATTGTAGACACAGAAAGGAGACGATATTAGCATGTTGATAAATATTTATTTTCATTAAACTTGTTCAGCCTTTCAGTTGACATTTAAACTTAAAAACAATCTTTTTTTAAATTATTTTTACTAATTTACTTATTTTTACTCCAGACTGCATGGAGGACATTGTACCAGCATATCCAGAAATGTAATGTCTTAAAATTAATATTTTTTATTAGTTTTTTTTTTTTTTTTTTTTTTTTTTTTTTTTTGAGTAAATTGTGTAGCTAATGTCTCAGAATTAATATTATTATTTTTAAATAGATTAACAGCACGATCTGTCACCAAAAAAAAAAAAAAAAAAAAAATGAATAAAAGTGTTTTTAGTCCAGACGCTATTGCAATACCTCCCAGAGGATAAAAGGATGAAGAGTCGGTATTGATTTTTATTGCTTCTGCCATGAGACAGCATTTTCTGTAGATGTCCTCAATGGCACAAAATGGGGCTCTACGATGCACTAGGGATTTTTCACCAGCTTCTACAACATTTTGTGGTCCAAGACAGCTCATTAACCTTACTGAAGCTCACCAGAATGTATACATAATTTGTTTTTTTATTGCTGATTTTTTTTCTTCATTTTGTGTTACAAAGTATAAAAAATGGAAGCCTTTAGAACCAGAAAAGGGTACGCCTAACTCTACATTTTATTACCACATCAATCACATGTGCATTTAGTGGCTAGACCACTACATTAGTCTATATAACATTGAGACATATTGACTGTAGTTTTACTAAAAGTTGCTTTGTCTATCACCTTCACTATGATTTCCAAATGTTTTACAATTATGACAATATTTTCTTCTAGAGATTGCCAAGAGCTTGCTATGAGTTAACCCACTGATCTGCGATCTGCAATTAGTCCGTCCGTCCATTCAAGTTTTGCAACGCTTATCCACATGAGGGTCGTGAGAGAGATAAACAACTTTTCACACTTACAATCACACCTTTGGAGAATTTAGTTTTCACTCAGCCTACCATGCATGTTTTGGGGTGTGGGAGAAAGCCGTAATATCCTTAGAAAACCTACGCAGGCACAAGCCGGCGGTTTGTTGTCGCTACTTGTAAAATGTATATCTAACCACCCTTTTACTTGTTTAACCCTTAGATGCATAAGTGGGTCAAAAATTACCCGGTGTGGTTGTTTTCTTGAAATATCTTCGGAATGAAAAATGATTATCAATTCATATTCCAGGTATTCCTTAAAAAACATGTTTTTGATATAATGCCATTCAAATTTTTGATGAACTTTTTATACATTTGAAGAAATTGTCATTTTTGTATTACTACCCTAAGCTTCCACAAGTGGGTAAAAAATGACCCACATGCATTTTCTATGGAATCCAATGGGAATCTTTCGTTCATATCAACTTTGGCTGTCAGGAATAAATTTACCGTGGACCATACAGACTAGGTATGTAAAAAGTGACATCCCTTAAAAAGATTATTTTACACAGCAAGAGCTGATACGTGTACTGTAAGTATTATGTCCATATAGTATTTTGTGTGTGTTCATGAGTATTATTATTTATCAACAAATTAACCTACTTCATAAATAGCTAGCTAACTAAGGCTAGGTTCATACCGCAGGTCCTAATGCACAATTCCGATTTTTTGTCATATCTGTTTTTTTTGGCGTACCCGTTCAGACTGCCTTTGTCCTTTGAGCCTGTTCAAGTATCACGCATGCACTCTAATTCGCAGTCCGAGATGCGCTGAACAGGCTGGCCCGCATGCGCAGGAGCATTGGAGCAGAGAGAAAACCGAGCATTGTCAGGCTTATTCTCAACCCATTTTATTTTTTATGACGGTTGTCAAGCCCGCTTCTTCCCCAAAAGCCGCGTTCAAGCTAGGCACTAACTCTAATGCACAGCTACACCGCTACCGTAGCACCCTGTCGGTCTCGCTATTTCCCGATGTTAATTGCTGCATGAATTCCAAATTGGGGGACTTGACAGTTGGGACCGCAGCCACATTCTGGAAAAATGTGGCCCGGATGGGATTTTAGCCACATATGAAAGTGACCTGGATCGAATTTGAAAATGGTTCACTTTCATGCGGCTTTTCCCGTTTAGTCAAGTCGGAAAAACACGAAAAAATCAGATTTGTGCTAGATTTACAGCTGAAATGGTCCTACAGATGTTGGATGATGGAGAGGCAGTGACAGGGTTGGACTCAAGTGTCCGAAATTTCTGATGCTGAGGACGCGGACTATTGTCCAGGGGGCAGTGGCAGTTATCAACCTGGAAATCCAACTGAACAGGATCAATCTGACTCATAAGTTTCCACTTATGTGTACTCTGAAGAAGAAAGTGTCCAAATCATGACCAACAGAATTAGTTGCTAGGGCTCTTACTAGAGAGAATTACCTCCCACCCAGGGCAGAACACAGAGCCACAATATCCTCAGAAATCGGTCAGTGCCTCCACAAGGGCTTAGCACCGCGGTCTCACCAAAAAGATGCATGGGAGCTTTTTATCGTTGATGATAAAATACAAGAAAGGATGAAGTCTATTGCTCTTCTGTTTTCTTTTGTTTGTTTTGTTTTTTCCCAAAAATGTTAATTGAATCATAAAGATATTTCAAGCATGAAATCATTCTTGTGTGGCCCTAAATATAACATTAATTAATATACAAGTTATTATTCTTCACCAAAATGGTCTAAAAACACATTGGTTCTAAAATGGGTCATTTTTGACCCACTTATGGAGGAATGTAGGGTCCAGTAACTTGTGCATCTAAGGGTTAATTGTCATAGTTTTCGGTCATGTGTTCAATTAATGCATGTTTTGTTTTGAACCCTTGATCTGAGAACTGTGAGGCAGACGTGCTAAGCGCTCAACCCTATACCCATATATAAAACGACTCTCCAGTGCACTCGCAAAGGATTAGTGATCTGAACTGGTATCTGCAAAGTCACAGCAGTGATGGACAGAATAGCCACATTTCTCGCAAAGATCCTTACATTGCCCACTGTGGTGAATCATTAACAGCAGGCTTAAAAAATATCCATCAATTCATGAATTTTCAACACAAGCTGTCCTCATTCAACTCCGACATTTGACACTTGGCATTTGACTTGACTTCGGACGAGTGTCTGTCAGTCAAAGGGCCACAAATGCGCAATAAAGCATTCACACCTATGGAACATTTGGAGTCTAAAATTTACTTCAGAAACATGTTTTGGGGATGTGTGAGGGAACCAGAAAACCTAGAGATAATCCACAAAACCTTCAGAAGAATGAAGACAACACAGGAGGGCTGTCGGGCAAACTACTAATACAGTGTGCTGCCCTCAAGCAATAACTGAAACAAAAAAAAGAAAAAGTATTGTAACAATGTTAAGTAACAATGTATGGTAGGATATTTAGCCAAAAAAAGTCATTGGGTATAGGTACCGTAATTTTTGGAATACAAGGCGCACCTGACTACAAGGTGCCATCCACCAAATTTGACAGAAAACAGCATTTGTCCATAGATAAGCCACAGCTGTCCTCACTGTATAATGGGATATTTACACCAAAAGATATGAACCGGTAACACTTTATTTGAGAGGCATCATAAGACTGTCATAAGACCAAATGAACCACCATGAAGCTTTGAACTGGCAACAACTGGCTTCAAATCTTCATTGCTTCAAAAAGCTTCATTTGGCCATCATTGCTCCCTTTGGGGGAGACAGTCAACCTCTGCGGCCACCTGCTGTCAACACTGCTGTCGTCCAACATGCCTCTTAGCATGCATTGCAGCACTACAGATATAAATAACAATCAAAATTCCTGTTCCTGTCCAGTTCTATTTCTTCAGTTACTGTTCCACTTGTTTCATTAATCGCTAGGTATGGTATTTGGTAACACTTTATTTGACAGTGGCGCCATAAGACTGTCATAAGATCATTATAATTATCACATGACACTGCCATGAGCATTAATGAATGCTTATGACAGATGTCATTTTGTGTGATCCGGAAAATGATCCCACTTTTGAATGGATTAGAAAGATCCGAGCTAGACCTAAATGGAGTTAGTGACATAATTTGCCGGATGACACTTGATGACATCCGTCATAAGCATTCATTAATGCCCATGAAAGTTACATGTCATAATTATGACGGTGTTACGGAAGTCTTATGAAGCCGCTGTCAAAAAAAGTGTTAGCTAATAACCCAAATAAATCAACAAATAAGCCACACTGGACTATAGGTCGCAAGATTCAAAATGAGGGGAAAAAAGTAGCGGCTTATAGTCAGGAAATTACATCATTCACTTTTTTTGGGATGTTGAGGAAAGTATTGTTTTATGTACATTTGCAATTTAGAAATTGTATTTTTCACAGTAAATTTACAAATAGGTAAATAAATGAATTTACAAATAGGTAAATAAATGAATATGTAGCAGTCACTCATGGTGTAGTGGTACATTATTAGTCTGATGTGGATGACGGCTGTGGGGGATGAGTTGCCACTCATTGCTGGAATGTGAGTGTCAATGGCTGTCTGTACGGCCTCTATTTTCATGACCGGCGCAAATTTGGTACAATGCATGACATAAATTGACAAGGAGGCGTTAGAGCGGTTGTTTCTAATTTCACAGACGGGCGCAAGCTGTACTATTTCAAAAAAAGGGTTATTTGGTCTTTCGTGGGTGTGAAATAAGCCAACTCATTTGCCAATTGAAGTTGCTTCTCTAACTGCCTTTAAATGTGTCAAAGACAATTATAAATATGTCTAAGTGCTTCATGGATAGAATGTATCCCAAGCCCCAGTTGATTGTGAGAAGCAGCCATTGTGCTACCAAGAAAATCAGGCTGCAACAGCATTACCTCATGCATCCATTACAAAATAGAAACCAAGATGTTACAAGCAAATGACTTGAAGACAGTCCAGGTGAAGTCTGATTGATTGGCATAAGTAAGTGTGTTTGAACAATGTAATGTAGGTTGAAAGACATTGAGAAGCAATACTGAATACCAGTATGTGAACTTTTAAACACCTTTTAATGAACATTTGTTGACAGAGAAACTTTTCAAAGAATAAACTAAACAACAACCTCTACCTATTTCCTGATCATGACATGTGAATTCATGGTATGGCACATGTATCGTTGAATAAAACTTGAACAATATCCATTAATAGCAATCACGTTTAAAAAATCAATTTTCATGGTAGCACCCCACTGATTTAAGTATACTTTTTCTTGCTCCCCTATTTTTGCAATCAGTCTCCTATTACATTTATTTTCAAGTGTTAATCAGTCCAGGCACAGCTAACATATGTTGAGTGTTTCTACACGCTTGAGTAGGGTACAACTTATCCCTTGACTCAATTCACACTGTTAAGTGTCACTAAAATTGAAATGTAACGTATGTATTCTGACACAGACCTTCACACACATGATCACAACTGCTAAACACTCTCACATAGAGTCTAGGAAACTTCTATTTGAGGTAATGTAGTCTTTTTGTTTCCATGGTAACGTCTCAGCAGCAAATCAAGGAGGTGGGCCAACATATCAAATGAGAACACTGCCCCCCCTTGACAAGAAAGAGAAGAAAAGTTGAAGGATAAAATTAGAGAAAACCTTTTTTTTTTTAGACGATAAGAATGAAACAAATAGATTTGGGTTACTTTTCCTTCCATTCTCATCTATACTAGGTTGGGTTTGTTGAAATCAGAATTGATATCAATTGCATTGTAAGTGCTTGTGGTGGGAACCCAAGTTTTGACAGACGTAGCGCTTATGAATCCTTAGAAAAGAAACGGTTTAAACTCAATTTTTGTGTGTCAAATGTTAAATTATCACTCATAACATTAATTTTCATCGTTTAAGAAATAAAACAATAATACTTCAAGGTTGCACCTGTTGAGCTGCTGGGATAGCATATTTCTCGAGGTTTGAAACATAATACAGTGTTGCTATGTAAGCAAACTGTCAGTGACATAGTGTTAACGATCTTTCTTTTCTCTTAATTCCTTCTCCATACTGTATATCTGGCACCAACATGTTCTATAAATAGTGATCAACAGCTATCATTTTTTCCTATAAACATCATAAATTTCCCATATGAGTAAGGGAAAACAATTCTTCTCTTTCAGGAAAAATAGAATTATTATTATTTCTTTCTTTCCTCCTGATTTTTTATGTATACACAAGTGAGTGGAAATGTGTGGTTTCAGACAGACTTTGCGACACCTATTGTGTTCTTCCAAATCAATTCCTGCTATTTTACAATTTTCCGCTGAGCAACCTTCAGATAGTAACAATAACTGTGATTTTGGTCTTCGTGATTGTGTGGAATTTCTATGGAAACAATGCATATTTGTTCTTGCCCCTTTTCTAACCCGCATTCACATAATATGACACACAACAAGCTAATCAAAGTGGACAAAAAGCACAGGCTGTCATAGCTTAATTAAGATGAATGAGACTAGCAGTGATCAATGGATACATGTCCTGTTTTGCTGCTGCAATGAAAAGAGACAACATTTTGACATGGTACCACAGTCAGGAAACATAATGTATTCCATAGCGAACACCATCGCTCAATGTCATAAAACTCACATTTACTTTTACATGGAGAAACCTGCATTGGTGACCTGGAAACAATGCAGGACGAGAAGTACGCATGTGAACAAAATTGTTGGCTTGGCCCTTCCATCATACAAGGAAAGGCAAAAATCACTGAAATAATCATAAGTTTGATTCCATTTTCCCCACAGAATGTTCAAAGCCCAACTCTTGCTGACAGTCATTTTGTTTTAGCTGTGTGATTTGGGTTCTTTCCATTTTGGAACACTCATGATCTGCGGGATGCAGCTCATATCAACCTAAATGCCTTGATGCTCTTAAGAATTCTCAGCAAAGAATCAATCAAAGGTGGAAGTCAATGTTTTGGGTTAGGGTTATGTGTTGTTTTTGTCCTACACAGGGGAACGGCAGGATTAGGAAGGCAGGAAGTGAATTTCCGTCAATTAGCCCAGCCATTTTCAAAACCCCTCATCTTGTTCAGGTAAAATGCAGCAAATTTTAACCCAGTGGTTTTCAAAGTGTGGTGGGAATATGAAAAGTAGTACGAGGCTGCCCTACTGTTGTATTCAAAAGAATGACTAAAATAAATGTTCAAGCGACCTTTTTATAATCCACTAAAGTGTATTTGTTGGATACAGTTCAGTTCTATTAAATTACGATCGACTGAAATTTAATATTTTAGATTTATTTCTTTTCAAATTTTCAGCTTCTAAGTCTAATACCAATTAATTCAATCCTGAATGCTTTACCTTTATCTTTTCCCAATATCTAACTATGCACAAAAACACACCTACTTAAAACTAGTTAATTCCCTTGTTTTCAGTGTAAATCTACTAGAAATATGTGAAAATGTCTGCCAGTGCTTCAAGTAAATTTTATTCACATAGATTTCTTGAAATAAAAAAATAGCTGAAAATTAGCTTAACAGACGTATTTTACGCAATAGTATATTTATTATTATTATTTTTTTTTAAAAAGGCTTGTTTGACAGAAATGTTCTTAATTCAAGAATATTGTTCAAAACATTATTTGAAAGCAATTTTTTCTTGATTTAGGTGAAAAATGACCAACTTTTAGATGTATATGTTTAATAAGAACAAATAGTAATATGTTAATTAAAGTAAGTGAAATAATCTGATACATTAATCGATTCACTCATCTTTAACACTCAAAACAAGAAAGAGAAAATGATTTGACTAGATTTAAGGAAAATAATCGGATTAAGACATTATCAATTTGCTATGTGGCGTTAGTGCTTTGGTTTATAATAATAAATACACACCTGAACATTTTGGTATACTACACTAACATATTTTACACAATTACACAAACACATTTACAGCATTCATTCAAAATATAACTCATACCGAAGTACCCATATACACAAACATCGCACACAAACATGTCTAAAATAAAAGTGTAAATAAATGGAGAACAATTTGTACCGTCTTGATTAATGTGCTGCCTCTAAATGACTTTAGGGAAATAAAAAAATGAGTGGAGGTGCGGATCCACAATATGAGACAGGAAATACTAAATGAATGACGTGAGACATGGTAAACATGGCCTTGGAGGCAGGGCGGGACAGCAGAGTAATTAGCTGTAGTGATCACTCCTTGGCCTTAATCTCCTTAATTGCTCTGTGCTTAAAGGGGTAGGATATTAATGAGATGTCCTGCTACACAATAACTAATGCATTTTGCTCTGCTGGTCAATAGCCATATGTTAGAATGAAGTCTGTGCAAGACTCTAATTAGGCTGCAGCACTATCCCAACAGGCAAAGATAGCGATATTATCAAAAAGTATAGAACAGCGTTAAGAGGCAAAATGGCTTAAATTGAACTTAAAATGGGTAAGAATGCAAATTATAAACCGAAATCTATGTACAGTTTATCACAATAATGAGTACACACCTCGCATTTCTGCAGATATTTAAGTATATATTTTCATGGGACAACACTGACAAAATGACACTTTGACACAATGAAAAGTAGTCTGTGTGCAGCTTACATAATAGAGTTAATTTATTTTCCCCTCAAAATATAGCCATTAATATCTAAACCCCTGGCAACAGAGGTGAGTACACCCCTTAGTAAATACATACATTCCTAAATGTATAGATGGAGTACTGCTTGTCATATCCCCCCCAAAATATCATTTGACTAGTTACAGGAGTGCTGTCAGCATTGCTGCAGAGATTGAAGAATTGGGGGGTGACCCTGTTAGTGCTAAGACCATACACCGCACTCTACATCAAATTGGTGTGCATGGCTGTCACCCCAGGAGGAAGCCTCTTCTGAAGACGGTACACAAGAAAGCCCACAAACAGTTTGCTGAAGACATGTCAAGAAAGCACATTGATTACTGGAACCATGTCCTATGGTCCGATTGAGACGGGTGGGCTTTCTCAAACTTGTGTAAAAGTCATAACAATGAATATCCAAAAAAGGCTGACCTAAACAGTCTTTTGCTTTCATATGTTGGCCAATAAAAAAGGGAGCGAAATAGGCTGACCATTTAAGAGAAAACAATCAATAAATTTGAGCAGATTAGACAGTGTATGTCACCCAAAATGAAATCAAGTTGAAATATAATGGGTGTTTTCTTTCTGTCACCCTTTTTCTCACTTGCAATATGTGAGAAAATATCCACACTGTCAATACTGTACATGCTAATTTCAGACAGTAAAACTAAAGTTAAAGAAAGAGATAATCAATTGGGAGCCCTAAAGCTTGGGAAGGAATATATTTTTATGGTAATGGCGTACCGCACGCATGCTATTTTTAGACCGTGACGTCGCATTGTAAAGCGGAAGTAAAAAAGAAGTGGGACATTATAGACCCGCCCTAGCATGGAAACAATGATATTTCTGCTAATTTTCTTCAGTAATC
This sequence comes from Corythoichthys intestinalis, assembly GCF_030265065.1. Lineage (NCBI taxonomy): Eukaryota > Metazoa > Chordata > Actinopteri > Syngnathiformes > Syngnathidae > Corythoichthys > Corythoichthys intestinalis. The sequence continues at coordinate 38,230,120 of NC_080400.1, forward strand.
TTTCAAAAACGATAATGCCGATCACACATTGCTTTTTTTGGAACTTGTAGAAACGACTCTAGGCATTACGACATATAAAGGATGTTTTCTTCATACGTTTCTCGAAAACAAAAACTCATAGGAAAAAATGTGAAGAAAGAATCAACTTGCGCGGACTTTTACCACCAGCTCGGTGTATCCATTCACATTTCATATGCAGTTAACATTTTGTTGGGTTGGCATGGTCTTTGAGAGGACAAAGACGTGAGCCATTTATATATTTTTAACTTATTTTTTAGCGTGACGTTGTGCCGTGCTGCTTCTGTCTGACAATGAATGACCTGAAAAGGATTAAAACGGTATCTGACTACCACTGTTACCTTTTCTATTGTAAAAAAAAAAAAAAAAACTATAGTAAAGGGGAAGTGTAAATAAATTATAGAATTAAGATTTGTCATCAATGAAAAAATTAAAAGTGTTCGTTGGCTGTCACTGAGTAGCATTTGCGATCACTACACAAATTATTAATAACCCCCAAGAACGGTCAGAGACGTAGGACAACCAGAGGATACTAGTATATAGGAAAGATGGAGCTGGTGGTAAAGGATAGCTTGTTGAACCAGGAGAATGTCATTGCCAGTCGCATAAGAAAAAGGTGTTGATAAAAAAGCTAAGGTTATGCTAAGGTCGGCTCGTTTTTTCGTCCTTTTCAGCCCTCGACAAGCCATTTCTTTAACTGATCATTTTTATGTACTTCCACATCTTTGCAAGTGAATTTGGCACCAGTGACATCGTTTTTGGAGAGAATTGGTAGGTTTAGCTTTGTAAACATCTTCTTCGTAGACGATTTCCATTCATTTCCTATTGGGGACAAACGGAGGCGTGTCCTCCCTTAGCAACAGTAGCTAACGTCATGAATACTAATGAGTGGAAGTGACGTGTTGCTTAAGGTACGCCATTCGAGTGCTTTTTTGAGTGTCTGAACTATCATTTAATATATTGCACAGGGTGGCATAAAGTTTTGTTCAAGATTTGCTTCCTATGTCTTGGTGGATGCAAGCTTGCATTGTGTGAGGGTACATTACAAAATGAATCACCCATAAAAGCTGCTGAACTGCAAATTTGCTGATCGCAAAAGCATGAGGAGATGACGACATTTGCACTGTTAATTTTTTCAGAGCATACCACTATTTCGGGTCTCTGTGGAGCTCATACATATACAGTATATATATTTGTGTGTGGCAATACCAACTGATGGCAACATCAGGAAGAAGGAACATGAAAAGGTGGAAAAGTACCAAGGGCTGAATGAGCAGTTGGAGTGGATATGGAAGGTGAAGGCTAGCATCGTTCCCGTGGTAGTGGGACTCCCACTACCACGGGAAGCACGTGAGTGCTCCCACTATGGGAGCACTCGGGGGAGTAACCCCCAAGCTATGAGAATAGTTCCAGGGGAGCTCCTGGGATCCCGGGAACAACATCAGAAGACTAAGTCCAGAACAGTGTAGTCCTAGGAAGAAGTAAGATACTCTGCAGAACCCTCAAACTCCCAGGCCTCTAGAGGACCTGAGCTTGAGGATGACACAGCTACCACCCCACGAGGGGTAAGAAGAATGTGTCTTATGTGTATACCTATATACTATATACCTATATATATTTACTGTATACTATACTGACCGTTGAGTTGTTCAGTGGTAGTCCACCTTCCACCTGATGTCATGTTGGGATAGGTTGACGCACTCCCAAAACCCCTTATGAGGATGAGCGATGGGGAAAAATGGAATGAACAGAGGATTTATCATTTCTACTTGAAATCAGTTTTCTTACTGAGATAAAGGAATAACAAGGTACAAGAAAACACCACTTTGCATGCAATAAAACAAGCAAAAAATGAAGAGTTGAGAATCTATGTGAGTGAGAACTGAGAGTTGGTGCTGCTGAGAAGTACAAAGTACATTCGAATTGTGCTGTCTTTTTTTTCAGCAGCAACTTCCCAGCTTCATATTTGATGTTTTCAGAGAGGATTTCCTCTTCCAGCATTCCCTGGTTGACAAACTGCATACAGACTTTCTTTTCCTCATTGAAATTGTCATCTTTCTTTCTTTGATCTCTTGAAACCAGACTTTAAGATTTTGCTTTTGTCATACGGTATGTGCTGATTCAGGTCTGGTAGTTATGGTGGCCCTGAAGTGCAAAACACAAGGGCAAATCAAAAAACAATGAAAAATTCAAAAACACAATAACAAATAACAAAACAAAACAAAAAAAACAAATTAAAAAACACAACAACAAATTAAAAACACAATGGCAAATCACATAACAAAAAAAAAAAAAAAAACGATAAATAACAAAACAAAAAACACATCGAACGCATTTGCTGACGAGCAAGGTGTTTTGGCGCGATGATTTAACTTTGGTCGCAACGCAGCATAGCCTATACATATTTAACGATGTCTGTCGTGTCACTCCTTCCTCTATTCTCCTTATAATATTAAGCTTCCTTTCAATGATAATTATTTTTCTTTTAGCCGGACCTAGAAGACCCACCTTTCTTATTTGGGGCCATAATGTTATAAACAGAGGGTGAAAAAGTCAAACATTTTCCTGGTGCACAAACACTGTGCACCAGCTAAGCAGAAACTACGGTCGTGTTACGAAATGGCAAGCATGGCACGAGCGTCATAAAGTCAAAACATCGTAGGTCGAGGACATCGTAACCCGAAGACTATATATACAGTGTATCACAAAATTGAGTACACTCCTCGCATTTCTGCAGAGATTTAAGTATATGGGACAACACTGACAAAATGACACTGACACAATGAAAAGTTGGAGCCATGCACCCAGCTTGGGGGTTACTGCCCCTAGTGTCCCGATCACTACTGGCACCGCTGTTGCCTTCACTCCCCACATTTTCTCTCAACTTTAAAATGTGTGAGTGAATAATTTTTTTAAGTTTTTTTTTTTTTTTTTTTTTTTCTAAACGAAATATTGGACATTTAATAATGATTCTAAGCTAAAAATGACAGACATTTAGATTAATAAATATTATTACTTACCTTCTATTTATGGCTAGGTTGAAACAAACGCGGTTGCGTGATGTCTGTAAATGGGGGTTTCCAGGGTAAAAGGGACAAATTAAAAATAGTTTGGGGGCTTAATGGGCCATGAATCTGCTATGGCAGCATATAGACATATTGTTCGATCAAACACAACAGTTCTTTTGGTTTAAAATACAACAGTTTATTTTATAGAGCATTGCAAGATCAGAAACTGCTTTTTCAGTCTTGTCTGTGTTTTCCGCCATATAGACAGTGGGGCAAATAGGTATTTAGTCAATCACCAATTGTCCAAGTTCTCCTACTTGAAAAGATTAGAGAGGCCTGTAATTGTCAACATGGGTAAACCTCAACCATGAGAGAGGGAAAAAAAAAGAAAATCACATTGTTTGATTTTTAAAGAATTTATTTCCAAATTAGAGTGGAAAATAAGTATTTGGTCACCTACAAACAAGCAATATTTCTGGCTGTCAAAGAGGTCTAACTTCTTCTAACGAGGTCTAACGAGGATCCACTCTTTACCTGTATTAATGGCACCTGTTTTAACTCATTATCGGTATAAAAGACATCTGTCCACAACTCAGTCAGTCACAATCCAAACTCCACTATGGCCAAGACCAAAGAGCTGTCGAAGGACACCAGAGACAAAATTGTAGACCTGCACCAGGCCGGGAAGACTGAATCTGCAATAGGTAAAACGCTTGGTGTGAAGAAATCAACTGTGGGAGTAATTATTAGAAAATGGAAGACATACAAGACCACTGATAATCTCCCTCGATCTGGGGCTCCATGCAAGATCTCACCCCGTGGCGTCAAAAGGATTAAAAATACGGAAAAATCCCAGAACCACACGGGGGGACCTAGTGAATGACCTACAGAGAGCTGAGACCACAGTAACAAAGGCTACTATCAGTAACACAATGCGCCGCCAGGGACTCAAATCCTGCACTTCCAGACGTGTCCCCTTGCTGAAGCCAGTACACGTCCAGGCCTATCTGCGGTTCGCTAGAGAGCATTTGGATGATCCAGAAGAGGACTGGGAGAATGTGTTATGGTCAGATGAAACCAAAATATAACTTTTTGGTAGAAACACAGGTTCTCATGTTTGGAGGAAAAAGAATACTGAATTGCATCCGAAGAACACCATACCCACTGTGAAGCATGGGGGTGGAAAGATCATGCTTTGGGGCTGTTTTTCTGCAAAGGGACCAGGACGTCTGATCTGTGTAAAGGAAAGAATGAATGGGCCATGTATCGAGAGATTTTGAGTGAAAATCTCCTTCCATCAGCAATTGAAGATGAGACGTGGCTGGGTCTTTCACCATGACAATGATCCCAAACACACAGCCAGGGCAACAAAGGAGTGGCTTCGTAAGAAGCATTTCAAGGTCCTGGAGTGGCCTAGCCAGTCTCCAGGTCTCAACCCCATAGAAAATCTGTGGAGGGAGTTGAAAGTCCATGTTGCCCAACGACAGCCCCAAAACATCACTGTTCTAGAGGAGATATGCATGGAGGAATGGGCAAAAATACCAACAACAGTGTGTGAAAAGCTTGTGAAGAGTTACAGAAAACGTTTGGCCTCCGTTATTGCCAACAAAGGGTACATAACAAAGTACTGAGATGACCTTTTGGTATTGACCAAATACCTTTTTTCCACCATGATTTGCAAATAAATTCTTTAAAAATCAAACAATGTGATTTTCTTTTTTTCTTTTTTTTTTTTTTCATCTTTCTGTCTCTCATGGTTGAGGTTTATCCATGTTGACAATTACAGGCCTTTCTAATATTTTCATGTAGGACAACTTGCACAATTAGTGGTTGACTAAATACTTATTTTCCCCACTGTGTGTATATATTATATTATATATGTATATATATATATATATATATATATATATATATATATTCATTTATCTTCCGAGCTAATTATCGTCATGAGAGTAAGTTTGTCTCAGACTTTGAATAGTCTTTGTGTTGTTGTTTCGTTTTATTAATCTTGGCCTGTCTCGGTCGTGGTCTTATATTGGTCTCGGTAGGTTCTGGTCTCAGATAGTTTTATCTTTGGCACAGCAAAACTCATTAAACACACAGCGAGAGATTACATATGACACCTAATCAGAACCCAAATGTAAAATGTATTGACAGCCAAAAGCTTAGCAAGTAATCTCCAAAGTTTTGTGTGAGACCCACACTTTTTAGAGCAGAAAAACCATTACATTACATTTGCCAATTTTGCCTTTTCTGTTCTCTAGCTGTAGACTGTCTCATCAGTACACATATCCCTGTGCAGTATACCAATTTCAGGAAAGTCCAAATGCTTTAAAACTATTCGTCTAAAAAAAAGCATTGCACGTAAGCTCTGAGCAGAATACTTCATTCTTACCCCATGTTTTTGTATTGGCCTTGGAAGTTTGCAGAAGTTTCATTTATGTCACCATTACAGCCTTGAGGCACCCCTCCTGCAAAAGCTTTTCATCTTCCTCCCAGGAGGTGTGCTTCCCATTTTGTAAGCCATGGATCTCAGTTAAGATTCCAGACCCGATGCAATAGGTGTGTGTAGAGAGTTACTTTTACAACAGTTTTTAATTTGAAAATGTTGACAATGAACCATTCTTAGGTTATATTTGGTTTAATATCGTCTCAAATGTGTATTTACCTCTTTCTTTTTTCTCAATCTATCACTCTTACGTTCTTTCTTTCTAAATTTGATAGGAAGGCTAATTCCTAACATAAGAATAAATTTGACTTGAAATTGTTGGATTGCTGCTGCTTATGCAACATACGATTTATTTGAATTCATTTCAGCAACACCTTAAGCTTTTGTTTAAAGTGTAGCTAACCAGCATCTCTGTCTCTTTATCAATGCATCAACATATTCCAGTGGCTTTGATTTTTTTGAACAGTCTGGATGCTTGACACATTCATCTCGGAATTTCCATTTGAATGTGCGACAGTAAATCTTAAAGCTGAGTTCATTTCTGCTACTCTTAACTCAGCCTTCTCTTTGGTGGGTGTCCCCTCCCCAACCTTGGTATTTCGTCTTGTCTTTTCTTTCCAGTACTCCCCAGCTACATCCTGATCTAGTCATCTTTTCTTTCCTGCCTTCTTCCCCCTCTTACTCCATCAGCCTCGCCTCCCATTCAGTGCACAGGCAGCAGCAGTCAAATTGATTTAGCCTCTGTGCTTAGGAGCACCATCAAGTCACAGATTGGGTTTCCCGGTTACACACTCCCCCTGGCCCAGTGCATTGCTTTATATTTCTCTCACAGTTACTTCCACTAGTTTCATCTTTTTTTGTTTGTTTGTTTGTCTCCTGTTAGTCATACTACACAACCACGCATACACACACAGTTTTGTACACATCCACCGTCTTTATTTCTCATATACCAATATCTCATATGATGCCCTAGGTTCTGAACCTCTCCCCTGCCCCCAAATTAAAAGACACACATTTTTGACACACATTTTCAGGTAATTCTCCTTTAAATTAACCGAAGCCTTATTTCGATTTTTTCCAAAAGGAGCCAGATGACTTCTGGATGCCTCCCTAATGAGGTGTTCCGGGCATATCCCACTGGGAGGAGGCCACGGGTTCAACCACATCTGATAGACTATGTCCCCCAGCTGGCCAGGGAACATCTCGGAATCCCCCTTGGAAGCGCTAGACGAAGTCGCTGGCATCCCTGCTGAAACTGGTCCCTACGAACCAAACCTAGGATAGAGTGGATTGATGGATTGATGGTGTGTTCTTATGTTGTGCAGTTCGGCCGTGAGATCAACGAGAGAGCTACAGTGCCCTCCATAATTATTGGCACCCCTGAAAAAATTGTGTTTTTTAGCTTCTAATATATATATATTTTTTTATTCAAATAATATGGGACCTTAATGGAAAAAAGGTCTAGGGACTGAGATGGCCATGGGAGGAGCTTGATTTTGTGTCTGGTGAACCATTTCTGTGTGGATTTGGCCATATGTTTAGGGTCATTATGTTGCTGAAAGACCCAGCGACGACCCATCTTCAGCTTTCGGGCAGAGGGCAAAAGATTTTGATTTAAAATATCCTGGTATTTCAAAGCATTCATGATGCCATGCACCCTAACAAGGTTCCCAGGTTCCTTTGGAAGCGAAACAGCCCCATAGCATCACTGACCCACCCCCATACTTCACAGTGGGTATGAGGTGCTTTTCAGCATGTGCATCTTTCGTGGCACGCCAGACCCACTTAGACTGTTTGTTGCCAAAAAGCTCACGGTGGTATGAATGAGTATGTAGATGCCAAGGTGGAATATATTTACAGTGCAAAGTGGAGAGTGCTTGGGTTAAGAGTCAGGCTCCCGCAGGCTTGGCCCCGTCTGCCAGAACCACCGGCCGCAGGGCGAGAGAAGCACCCGGGCCCTGACCAGGTGATACCCATCTCAAAGACAAACCTCACCCCAGTTCCCATAAGCCCCAGTAAAAAACCCCAACGACAGAGGCGCAGCGGCAGACACCGCAGGCCTGAAGAGGCAGATGGAGGTGCACCCGCCCCTCTGTGCCACACGGTCTGGGAGGGGTGCGCGGTATGACACACAGGAACACATCCCCGGCACCCAGTACAAGAAGATGTGGCCCAGGCCGGGCCGCACCAGGAGAGCACTGTGGCCGTCGCCACCACCTACCCCCAGAGAGGGGGGCGGGCCAGACCCACATGGGCACCCGCGCAGCACCTATGAAGCAGATAGAAGAAGGGATAGGTCTAATGAGGACCCATATATGTGTGCCGAGGACCAGTGAAGGGTATTATTTAAACAAACTATACTCGTAGTTCAGTTATTAATCTGGTTATTTATATACTACTGTATATATCAATGTATGTATACTTTTTTTTTTTAATTTGTTGTTATGGCATTCCTTCGTAGGCAAGAGAGAATCTTTATTCTATGTTCATCATTCTAGCGACTGTTTCCTATTGTTGTTCATAGCCGTCCAATTCATTTGTCTGTTTTTTCAGATATTTTCTCTAATGTTATATGTTCAATGATTAGATTCAGCCATTGGCTCGTGTTAATGTTTTGTCTTTTTTCCAATTTAACAATATTGTTTCATTGGCTATCAAACTTGCCACTAGTGGAGGGCAATGTTCCCTCTAATTTTTCATGTGTCTGAACAAACACACAAGCTCCCTGAGCACACTGCGGACCACGGTGAGCAACATCAGATGTGTACATGGGAGCCACACACCAGTATGACGCCTATTAGCATTTCTACTGCCTGGAAATTATCTAGTAGTAACAGCATTTAATGATTAATATCCATTATTAAAAAATCTGAATAAATGTCACTAGAATACACACCAATCTGATTTAAATTATACCTTATTTTTCACATCTGGCCTTTTCACTTCTCCAATTGCTGTACACTTTGTCCAGGTTGATGGCTTCGCCTGCTTCTTGCTTTGACTTTGTGCGCATCAGCTGGTCCAGATGTGCCACTTCAAGACGATTTCAGGATGCTGTTTTGATGTGATTCATTAAATTAAATCCTCTTTCACAATCTGCACTGGAAGCTTGAAAAGTAGCACAAATATCCACAAGCTGCGAGATCTCTTTTAGCTCCTCACATCAAAGTTTTGCAGCAACCATATCTGAGAATGTGCTGATTGACCCCTGTTTAAGTTTTTGCTTCAGATTCAGCTTCAGAATATTTATTGTCATCGTTACGAAGCACAACGAAACTTTGTTTGAAGCATCCATACAGCTATGTTGATAAAGTGCAAAACCCATATAATAAATACCCTAAAGTGCCAAGTGTAAACATTGACACACTATTGGACATACCATACTGTAAGTACAACAAAGATTCAATAGCAGCATAAAGTCATGTCACAGTGCTAAGGTGCAGAGCAAAATATACTTGATAATTACAGTTATAAATCAGTGCAAAAACCAGATCAGTTAATCAAGTATACTAGTCATCAACCAATGCTGAAGGGTCAGGGAGAAGGAAGTAGTGAGTAGTGACATACTGCAACAATGCAAACCAATTCAGAGTTATTGTTGTTAGTGGATGTGGATTATTGTTCGTCAGAGGGGGGCAGAGAGGGGAGAAGGGCAGAGTTCAGTAGCCTCACAGCCTGTGGATACAGACTGTTGGCCAGTCTTGATGTTCTGGCCTGTATGGACCTGTACCTTCTCCCTGAGGGCAGCAGGTGGAAAAGCTGGTGAGCAGGATGGTGCTGGTCCCACAGGATGTTGTGCTCTCTTCTTAAACAGCGAGTGGAGTAGATGGTGCTTATCCTAGGGAGAGTCATGCCAATGATTCTCCCAGCAGCTTTCACCACGTGCTGGAGCGCCTGCTGGTCAGCCTTAGTGCAGCTGGAAAATCACACTAAAAATCCATATGTCAGAACACTGCTGATGGCACTGTTGTAAAAGTTTATCATCAGAGGTCTGGGGACGTGAGTGCTCCTCAGCTTCCTCAGTTAGAAGAGGCGTTGTTGTGCCTTGCCCAACGCTGTGGAAAGCATTTGAAGCTTCTCACCCTCTCCACCACATCGTTGCCGATTGAGAAAGGCTGATGACTGATGTGACTCTCCATCATCCTGCTTCATTATGTACTTGAATTCGGCGTATTGACTGTTAATGGCCTCCATACACTGTGGGTGGTGGAGAACGGCCTTATATGTCTTCGCCAATCTATCAACATCTGCTATTCCATAGTCAAAACTGATGTCTGAGCTCAGTGCTTCAATGTCAAATGCAAACCATTCCTTTAACTCATGCTCTGGAAAACGAGTATCCATGTGATCACAGAGCTTACTAATGAAAAGAGTAATATCACCAGTATTTCTGTCATCAGTTGATGAGGTCCCCATTGCCTCTCTATCACGGTTACTCCACTGTAAATACTTCTTCAAGTATTGGGAATGCAACTTCTCAATCTTTGCTCTAGCAAAGCAGTGTCCTTCCATTACAGTTAGGTTGCATCTTTGTAAAGTGAGGCAGAGTTGTGCTAGCTCACCCAAAACATCTCCCAGAGCAGTGACAGTAACCTTTAACTTTGAACCACTCCGCTTTTTGTAGCAGTACTTTGCCACTGGATCTGTTTTCAGTGAATTCTCTTTTGCAGAATTCTTGAAGCACAGTGTAGTTCCTCAGAACAGCATTCAGAGCTTGGTGCCGCGACAGTCATCGCACTTCGTTCAGAGGCCTGAATGACAGTGTATCTTCATCGAAAATCTTTGCTAGGTCCTCCATTTTGCCCCTCTTCACAATGGACTGAGAAAAAGTTGAATACACAGCTCTAAGTAGAGTTCCCACATCTCGCATCAAAGGTACATCTTTCCAGTCAATACCTAAGTCCTCTCTATGGGCCACACAATGTTTTTCAGTTAGGTGTAGTATTTGGTGCTTTAACAAAGCTGCACCTCCGTTGTGTTTTCCTAGCATTACTGAAGTACCACCGGAGGTCAGCATCCTCGGAGGTCAGCATCACCATTTTTTGAGTGTCCAGTCCATGTTTGGAGTAAAACTAAGTTATTGCCTGCACAATATCCTGAGCAGTACGTGCTGTGAGCTGGATGATGCCACTGAAAACAGTTTTATAGTAAACATCATTTTCCTGCTTGTATTTAAAATATAGGACTAGCATTTTGTGTACTGATATGTCAGTGCTCTCATCAACTATCAGTGTATGCCAGGGTGCATTTTTAACACTGCACATAGTCTCATTCTCCACTATCTCATTGTTTGAGCTTACAAATTCAAAGGCATAGTTTTTGCTTCGCCAGCTTTCTGGTATACTCACATACTTTGCCATGTGATCGTGGATTTGTTGAACTGACAGCAATGATGCATTCATTTTTTATGGCAAGTAAAATATTATCAATACGAACTTTAACTTGCTCTAGGTCAGATTTTGTTTTGTGTGACAGCTCGTTTCTCTTCTGTCGGTCTTTTGCATTCTCCCGCAATAATGTACCAAACCTCTGTACCATCGTGATTCTTCGTACATTTTCAACAGCTTTCAAATGACTTTTCTGCTGAATATTACGCTTGAGGTCGTCCAACTTCCATTCAGTCCTCATTTTTCCCTCTGAAAACTCACTTGGTACTTTGACTTCGCTGCATGTTTTACAGAGTAGCTCTTTCTCACTCGAAAAAGAAAAAATGTCACCCAGTTTCACCGCTTGTTCGTCTATTTGCACATGCTCCGACAGCCACTCCATCTTAATGAACTGCATTTCTTTTTTACTTTGGCTTGGTGAGTGGATGTGTCGCTGCTCGTTCGTTTCTCCAAGGGGTTTGCCTTTGCGTCTCTTAACTCCGCCGCACTCACGCACTGTTGTCAGCTTGCTAACCTGTACAGCACATGTAGGCTGGGCAATACACACGCAATGTCAATGCTATGATTGGCTGCGTAGCGGAAGTGAACCTTATCGTACCATTGGCTGTACACCTATCGCTCACCGAGTTACAATGTAATTAATATGTTTCTGTTGATTTTTTTTTGTTTTGTTTTTTTGTGCGCAGCATAGATTTTCTTGTGCGCAGAGTATGTGCAAGCAGTGCACGATTGTGCACGCACGCAGCTTAGAGGGAACACTGGTGGACGGGCTTGATTATTTGAGATATTCACCAATTTCAGCCAAGCAAAGATGTGAAGACAATGGAATCCTGCAGTTCAAAAGGGATGAGAGTTTCTTCGTTATCTGCATCCAAAACTGCTTTACAGGTTTACATTGCCAAAAAGCGTGCAAGTACGTATCTGGAGTATCTTCGTTACTGTGTGTACATTTTTCGGATTGGGAAAACCCCATTTTGTACATATTAGACTAAGTAATATGCCATGCGTTCAGTATTTTAAACTGTATAAGTTGAAGATTCTTATTCTTACTCATGGTAAATATATTTATACAAATGGTGGACCAGCAGTATTTTAAACTGTATAAGTTGAAGATTTTTATTCTTACTCATTGTAAATGTATTTTTACAAATGGTGGACCAGTAATTATTATCTAATGTTACAGAAAGGTCATTACTCCATTTTTCGATTAGTAGTCAGGTAGAGTTGTTCCATGAGAATTATACATATACTTTATACACTCTTGAAAGTTTTTTTTTTTTTTTTTTTTTTTGAGGATGGATGTTTACTATTTTATTTGCGAAAGGAGGTGGATCTAAGGTACCTGCAAGTGATGGGAATTTGCTTTTGATGGTTTCCCTGATTTAATTTTATTGAAGAAAATTGACCCCTCTGATTTGGAAATTTTGTAGTGTTTTTTTCATATGACATGAATATATTGTCTTTAAACAAGTGCTGTAAGTGGTTTATTCCCCTTTCCTCCCGTGTGCCAAATTAACTAGGAATGTTATTAACTCCAAAGTCTGGATTGTGTCAGATTGGTGAAAATTTACATGGCACTAATTGTGAATGTGTAATTTCGATTCCTTTCCACCAGGCTTTCAGGGTACATGCTATCATTTGATTCTTTGAAGCAGCTACAGTATGTCGCTTAATATTGGAACTAATGAAGGGGAGGATTGTCAGTTGTATTTGATTGCAGTCTAGCCATTATTGTTGTTCAGTGTTAAGGTGTAACCACTTAATGAGGTATTGTATTTGATTTGCTAGATGAGTGTTGGAAGTTAGGGCATCTAAGCCCACATCTAATTTGTTTCTCAGCAGGTTGGAGAGGCAAATTCTGAATGAATGAATGAATGAAATATTTATTGTCATCATCATCGGTATCATTGACAATCATTGACAATTACAAAATGTGATATGATTTGCCCGAAGGAAGGAACCGAAGAAGAAGACAAAGGCAGACGGGAGGAAGCATATGCTTATCAGTTTCCCGTCCCCCCATACAACTAAAGACGCACAATCAGACATGGTACAATTACATACATCACATGGCCACAAACTGTACAATAACACAATAACAATCTGGGTTTACAATAACTCAGCGTCCAGTCAAGCAGCTCGATCACGGTTGTTGACACAGCAGTCTCTTGCACAAGATTAGTGGTCTGAATTTCAGGGCGTACAAGGTTATGGCTTTGTCATGTCCCTGACATTCTAGCATCTATTTGCTGTGGGAACATTTTGTTGTGGCTATGTGTGTGGCAAAAGTGATTATGTGTTATCACAGCTGGTGTGAGTAGCGACTCAAAATGCTTTGCTTATAAGTCTCTTTAAGATTCCTAAGGTGTACATGGTGGCAACAATTGGCGCACACACAGATCACTGTAACAGTTTCATCAGACATGAATGCATGAGGAAAATCAAACAACATGTTGTACATATTTTATCCCAAGATTAATGTCTCCACAACAAAAGACATGCTAATTATTCATTTTAAGCAGTATCTTTTCCATATACTCAGTAAGCTGGACATTTGAATCAGGAGCTCGGTAGACACAGCAGATAATTATGTTTTTACAATTGGGGATAAGGAGCTCAATTGTAATACATTCCAGGAGATTGTCAATCATAATTGCAACACCCCCTCCTCCCTTAGATGCCCGATTCATTTGTGCCATGTTATATCCGTGCAAATTCAAGTCAGAGCCTTTGTTATCTTTAGTAGATAATCCTTAATGTGTTCAAAATTCTTGTAGATACTCCTGCCATTGATAAGTTTCAGTTTACCGTCCACATCCATGGAGTTGTTGTACTGGTCCGCTGTGTAGTATTTACAGTTATCCAGCTATTGTAGAAGTTGTTGTCCAGATCAAGCTACTCATTTGGGTCATCATGGCACTCTTCAATCTGTTCATCCAGTTTTAATCGAAGTGTGGTTTCAGATGTCGTCATTAATTTTCAAATGGGTCAGCTCGTCAAGACTCCTAATAGCATTAATCTTCATATCTTGCATCTTGATAAAGATCCTGCAATCCGAGACCCAGGTGTTGGCTATTTTCCCAGCTTTCTTGAGTTGACGTGCTTTTCTTGCAATTTCGGTATTTCGGCGAGTCAAGTTGTCATTCAAAAAAATCTTCGACCCTTTCAGGTGGCGGCGCTGGTTAAGCAAGGCAGTCTTGGTCTTGTGGTCTGCCAGCTTCATGAGCACCGTCGCCGGTCCTCTCACTCCAGATGGGAGCAGAAAGCAGCGACGGATGTCCAGCAGTTCCATGTTTATTCCATACTCTTTCAGCTTAGCAATTGCCATTTGCGTCACTGTATCACCTGGGCGAGGCGTCAGTTGTAATCCCGAAATGATGAGCTCATTTGCGCGTCGGCACTGGTTGAGATAGTCAGCCAAAATTTCCAGCCTTTTGATGCAAACATCTCTCTCCTTGACCGCCTGCTTGAGTTTCTCGTTTTCAGCGCGCATTGACTGGAGCTCTCTGGCGATTTCTTGATTCTGGTTTTGAATCAAGCCAGTCAAGGAGACCTCCAATTTCTGTATGGAGGATTTTATTTCATCCATGTCTCCAGATTTCAAATTCTTTGGAGCCATACTGGGAGTCGAGCTTGCTGGCCCTGAGTTGCCCCTGAGCGCTTATCGGTTGAGGTAAGTTGCTCTTGGGAGCTCAGAGGAGTGCGTCTGCACACAGCTTGAGCTGAATCAAGAATTAACTCTGTTTTTCTTGTTCTTAAAGTAGAATTTTGTGACGGCCGAGTCTAGGTCTTGAAACGATTTTTGAGTGGGTTTAAAGGGGCTCATTGAGAACAAATCATTTATTTGTTGTTAGGGCCTCTGCTCCTCCTTCCTGAGCCCTGCCTCAGGTGAGGGGATTTTACCTGATTACAGGTCTGATGTCAGATGGGTGGAGTGGCCACAGCTGTAGGCAATTACCATCAGCCAGCTTTAAAAGCCCAGCAGACGCACCACCACATCGCCCGATCAACTTGTCGTGTTTTCCAGTCAGTTGTTCTCGCACTCCTATTATACATATTGCTTTTGACACCCGGCTCACGACCTCTTTTCCTTGCCTCCAGGACCTGATCAACGCGCCCCTCGTCGGATACCTCCGCTTCCCCGGTGAACCGCCAAACCAGACAACGCCGGCATCTCACGTTGGCATCAACGGTGCTCACCGCAACAATCCTCCTTTCCGCCTGAGAGAAAAAAAAACCCTTGTGCTAAATAAACGTGACATTAACCTACTCTGCATCCCCTTTGTCTGCGTGGGGATCCTCCCCCCGGTTCCGCGATCCCTAACAGCTGTAGTAATATTTTCATCTTAACTATCGCTATCCGGCCCAAAAGTGAGATGGTTAGATTATTCCAGTGTGTTAAATCTTCACTTATTTTTGTTAAGAGTGGTGTATGATTTATCTTAATTAATTCGGTAAGTTTTGGTGAAATGTCGATTCCAAGATCCTTTTTGTTGCCTATTGGAATATTGTAATTTAGAATTTAATCTGCAGGATTCCATGAGTTTGTCGTTAAGGGCATTATAGTTGTTTTTGACCGATGAATAGCATAGCCTTATATTTGTGAAATTTTCATAATGAGTTCAAACACCACTTGGAGAAAAGATTCTTTTTTTTTCTAGAAATAGTAAATGGTGTTATACTTATATAGCGCTTTTCCACCTTTCAAGGCGCTCAAAGCGCTTTACACTATCTCACCCCTACTGGTGACGCAGCACCAGGAGCAACGTGGGGTTCAGTGTCTTGCTCAAGGACACTTAGACGAGTTCATCAGGGCAGAGAATTGAACCCACAACCTCTGGGTTGGGGGACAACTACTCTACCACTGAGCCACGCCACCCAATAATAATAATAATACAATAATAGTATATCGTCTGCGTATAAATTTTATGTTCTGATATTTGGGAGTGGATCCCTTTAATCTTAGCATTTTATCTTATTGCAATTGCCAACTGTCCAATAAATAGAGTAAATAGTAAGGGAGAGAGTGAGCAGCCTTGACAAGTACCCCTTTGAAGACAAAAACTTTTTGAAATAACCAACAAAGGAAGTCTTTCTCCTCAGTACTGCTGAACCTTCCAGTACCTACAGAATACATCAACACAGATGGTTTCCAGAAGGTAACATCATAAATTTATTCCATAATGAGTGCCAGACCTCCATTCTGCAACAGTCTTTCAAATATTGTAGGAAATATGATCAGAGGTGAATTTAATGAAGGTTTGGCTGACCTCACCGAGTGTGTTGTGAGAGCGTTCATAATCAGTCCTGGCTACTCATAAACAGATGTGTTTCATAAATACACGAGATCATTGCAAATCATCTTGGTTGAGTAGTGCCTCGGTAGGAAGTTAATCATGTTGTGTACTAACTGGACAGATTGCTCCTATTATATCAATTTGCTTCTCTTCTATTTACTACATGACTCATGTTCCTATTTTCATCACACACTATTGGAGAGCAGTTTAAAATGATCAAATGTTCTTTACTTGTTTCAACAAATGACTTCCAAAATATGTTTTAGCTGATCTGTGCATTTTATTTAAAAATTTGCTTCACCAATTAGAACATTCAAATTGCGAAGACATCGATCTAAGAAGGTGATTTGGGTTAATTTCTCTAAGGTATCTCTATTTCCGGTGAAATTTCAAAATTTAAATATGCGATAACCTTCAAATGGTGTACCTAATTTTACCATTTCTAAACTGCTGAATGCACATGTCCAACTGTGCAATGTTTCATGAGATTTTTTTTGTTCAAATTGCTTTTCTTAAAGAAAATTTAAATCAAAAAGACACATTCTGCCCTATTTACAGTATGTCTTCAGTCTTGGTGTTGTCTAGCGGAATTATAAAAAAGGCTAAAGTTTAGATAACCACAGTCAGTAAAAGCCTCCTATGGTGGCGTTATTGTAGCAAAACTATCTGAAAATGTGTCACTCGAGTAGCAAATCTGTAACTAAAGTCATGAATCCATAACTAAAGTCACAAATGTGTACTTTGAGTAAGCGGTAATCGCAGGGTCTCTGGATTGGATATGATTATACATGTGAATTTTGTAGCAGACTTACAAATGTGTTCTTGAGTCAAGAATGTGTTAGTAATGTAACGTACTTTATGTGTGTTGTGATAACTGGGCTTCTGGAGTGAATGTGATTTCACATTTGACTTTTGCTTCGGTCCAACAACAGAAGAGTCACAATTTGCTTAAAATGTTACTATACTCAACCACAATGGATACCTTCCATCAGCCATAATAGCCGCAAATATGGTGCCATATTTACATGGTGTTCAAGACTCAAACACATTTTCTGTACACACTGACATTCTAAAATGCTACACCATAGTTTACATAAAGAAAAAAAAAAAAAAATAGAATGCAGGATTTGACAGAATGAAACTTACTTTAGAGCGGTAGCTTTTTCTTCATCACATCCATTGTAGATCTAAACTGTTGCAACAGTGCGAGGCATCCAGATCTTCATACTGCCTGCCTAAACTGATGAACAAGATGGGGGGTAGATCTAAAAATGAACACACATCATTTTATGGAACGCCAGCAGGTGGACCTCAGCCCAGAGCTCCACCTGTGGACAGTGATGCCAGCTGTCTCAATGACAATGGGGATAGTGACGGGAAATGCACTCGATCCATTTGATTGCAAAATCACATGGATATACTTGGCATCTTTGTGATACTTAAGGATGTGCAGTTGTGTTCAAAATAATAGTTCCACAACATCAAAGACAGTCAATTTTCCCTTACCATCAACAACTGCACCCTCCCTTTCTCAACACACTCCCGCAACCTAGGTATGATTTTCGACAATAAGATTCGATGAGCACATCAACCACATCACCAGAACTGCCTTTTTCCACCTCAAGTTAGCCCATCTTCACCCCTCCCTCACCTTCTCTGCTGAAGAAATCCTCATCCATGCATTCATCGCCTCCAGACTTGATTACTGTAATAGCATTCTTTTCGGTTCTCCATCCAAACTCCTCAATAAACTACAATATATTCAGAACTCCGCTGCACACCTTCTCACCCGTACTCCCTGCAGGAGTCAAATTACCCCTGTCCTCCACAAACTGCACTGGCTTCCTATCTGACATAAGAAACAGTTTAAAATCATCCTTCTCACATACAAAGCATTCAATAACTTGGCTCCTCCTCACCTCACAGAACTTCACCTGTTCAGACCTTCCTACATTCAAAAAATTACAAACTGGCTTTTAAATTATAATTCTCTTCTCTATTGTTTTGTACTGCTCACGTTGTGTGCTCCTTTTCTTTGTTTCAAGAGTAATGCGTCTTTGAGCATCGGTAAAAGTGCTCTATAAATACAATGTATAATAATTATTATTATTAGCAAAATAAATCGCAGACTTTGTTAGAATTTCTCATTTCTACACCCCAAATAAGTTTCTAGAGTGTACTGAATATTACAGGAATTGAAAACCAACAGACACAACAGGCATGACGTGCATGCTGCTTATTCTGAAACAATTTGCATTCATGGCAACTGGGGTTTGTGTTGTGGCTATTTGCATTCGTGTTGTGGCTATATGCATTTGTGCTTCAGCAATTTGCTGTTGCAATGAATTGGGGTTCGTGTTGTAACAATTTGCAATAGTGTTTTTTTTGTTTTTTTTTTCCTTTTTCAAAATATTTGGTGTCATGGCTTGAGTTTGGTTCTGTGTCCAAGTGTGTTTTGTCCATGTGATTACCCATTGATTTCACCTTTTGTGCCCTGCTCCATGTGTGTTGACTAATGTATCTGCTGCCAGTTGTGTCACCTACCTGTGCCTCATTGTCTCGTTACCCCATGTCTGTATTTAAGATCCCCATCTGCTGTCTGCCTCTGTTGCATCATTCTGCGTCCAAGCTCCCGTGTTCTTGTTCCTCTGCCTTCAGTACATTTTGATACCTTGTCTTTTCTTTGCTCCCCTTGACTTAGGGGCCGTTTACATGGTGACTCTCTGAGAATACGAACAATTTCAAATTTTCATTTGCATTTGCGTCTCCATTTGAACAATGTCGCAATTCAGCATGAAAACGATGTAGTATTCATGCCAAGCCCTAGGGGGCAGTGCAGATTTACCGGGCAACAGAGAATGATGCACTTTAACCCCACCAAGCTCCCTCAGCCCAGAAAAAAATATGCCCGCCCATTCGAAGCGATGTCATTTTTCTTTTGTTCAGAAAGGCACAAAAATTGAAACGTTCAACATATTTAATTTAAAAATATTATTAAAACAGTAAATTAAAGCTGACATTCCGCTATATTTGATGTTTTCAATGTTTAGTAGCAGCGCTGCGCACGCCCAATGTGACGTGTATGAGTGCTGACGTTAAGAGCGCGGTCTCGCGCTGCTGGAGCCTTTGATATGCATGCCGAGGAAGCCCCCCTCAACCCCCTGCAATCGGATTCTTTCACTTTGGAGGCAGGATTCAGAATTTTTCGTTTTTGCCTTCCGTCTTCGCCGGCACCATATGCACGTGAGGCGAGTCCGCAACTCAGTCATTGCGTCTTTGTGTCGCAGAGTCGCCATGTAAACTGCCCCTTAGTTTTGTACTGTGTTTTCTGGTGGCTTTAGTTAAAACATTTTTGCACCACGCCCATATGCCTCGCCTCTGTGCTTTCCCTGCGTTTAGGTCCACCTCGCCTGCCCCCCGAAATCCCTGACGGTTTGGTATATGCAGTTCGCCTAACACACCTTAGCCAATGTATTTCATTGTCAGTGGTCAGAGTCATGCTAGATTCTCTCAGCAGCAGAAAACAAAAGGACCAGACTCCAATCACGAAGGGTGTTCCTAAGTATCCAGATGGGGCTCTTGTCAAAATTGCTAAAGGAAGAGCCACTACACTGAGCCTGAAGACTAAAAGCAGAGGTGTAATGTGGTGGCACCTTACAGGGCAGTTTAGTTTCAGAAACTCAGAAGGATATTCTCTTAACATAACATGAATGCATTTCTAACCCACTAAAACCCTCAGACAATAGCTGGTTCAAACAAAGGACAAAATCCTAAGAGACATTGTTGTTTATGTAGTGCAGTGCAGTGCAGTAATGATGCAGAATCGGAAACTTATTTGCATCTCATGGTTGAGGTTTCGAAGGACAGCAAATTCTGGATGAAAAGAGGTTAAACACCAAACGTGTCGGCAGCGACGCGTTTATGCATATCGTCTTTGAAGCTTCGTCACGCTGTAAATACGTCACCCACGTGCCGCTGGTTGGTCTCATTTGAAAGTGCGGAAGTTGATGTCCACACCAGTTTTTATTTGAAGTCAATCGACCAAGAAAAACGGGAGATAATGTCATTTGAGTTTAATAGTTTTATTGCACTCATAATTATGCATTAAAACACTGCATGTACTATGTACAGTTCTCCCCACTGTATCTATGTATCTCCATATTTCCATCATTTCTTGTCCTTTTTCAAAACCGAAAGCAGCACAAAAGACTACATATCCCAAGAGCCGTTGTGATGTCAAGAAGGACGAACCGAATGTGATCATTTTTAATATATTTCCGAGCGAGGCGCCAACGAATGAAAGGGAGGCATGCGAAGCAAGCAACGGCCGGTTGGTTTGAGCGAGCGACTTTGAAACGTGCAGAATGAATCTAAAACTACATTTAGCGCAAGCTAATGCATTATTTCATCAACTCAAGGAAGAAGATGAGCCGTATTTGTTGTTGTTTTCTTTGGATGACCCGTCTTTTAAATCTGCCATAGAATACCATCAACAAATATTTATGATCCAATGTGTTTTTTCTATCTTGGTTACTTGTTATGATTCTTCAGCTACGAAAAAATGGTGAAAATATTTTTCTTGTTCCCACTGAGGGCTTTGCTTTTGACAGTATACTTGTTTTCAATATTAAAAAAAATATTAGACTATTCTTAAGGGATAATAGAAGACATGTTAATAGTTGTATATATTTTGATTCCAATATTTTATTAACTATAGAAACATGAATGGTGTTAGGGTCAAATTCGACCCCTTAAATAGAAAAAAAAAAGGGGGGGGGTCTTGTAATTTCTCTGTGGGTGTTGTTGACGTAGGGCTGGCAGATCCCACTGTGGACATGGAAGGAGTGCTTGGTGAGCTCTGCAGCTGTCTGACCAACGCAACGGTGGCTGAGACTCAGTGTACACGTTCCTTTTTTCAATGACAAGTGAATTTCCTAATTTACTGAAAAATATTATCTGCTTGGGTTTCTTTTTTTGTTGGTGTATTTTTATCTTTGATTCCACTCTTGGTGAATGTGGGTCCACAACACAAATGCATCATATGCAAGATACATTTTAGACGTTGTAAAAAGCAGCTATTGGCCATCTCTTGGTATTTCTGAGACTGGTATAGGTGGCAGTCAGTTTGTCCAGGTTGTCTACTCCTTCTTTGTTTTTATTGTAGTCAAGTGTGATTTTGGGTTTTTCCACTTCTTGATGACACATCTGCACCTCTATGATGAGTGGACATCAGTATGGCATTCCGGTGTTTTTTGGGACAGTATGAAGCAGCCAAAGCGGTGACTGTAAAAACAAACTTTGATGATAGTTGAGCTCTGTTCTTTACCTGCAACAATTCAGTAGGGAGCTCGGTTTATTTATTTTATTGAGCCCACCTTGGTATGTTTCCTTCCGAGCAGTAATTGTGCAAGGTCAGAACAAAAAAAAAAAAAAAAAACATATCAAGAACAACGTATTTTTCCTGGTTTTTTTTTTTTTTTTTTTTTCATTTTTTTATGGAGAATGCCACTAGCAGATTTGACAGTGTAAATCTGAAGATTCCAGGCATGGCTTGTTTCTGCGTCACAGGCTGCCCATATTTTTATGCCATATTTTCTTGTCTTACTGGGCATGTATCGCCAGAAGGGGCATCTTCTTTGGAAAGAGAGAAAATGTTCATCCACCTTCACCTCTGGCCCCGGGTTGAACATCAGGAAGGAGTTTTACCCATCTCTACCAGACATCCTAGACAGTCAGAGGGAGCAGAACTCCGACATATATTGCCACTTTTGGAGTTATAAGTTTGAGCAGGTGCAGCTCCTCGTGAGTGACTTCCTCTTCAGATGATGTGTCTGTGTTTTCCGATGGATACTCCACAATGTCTACCTCCTCAGAACTCTGGTCCAGCAGCAAAGATGTGATCATAAGCTTGACTAGCACTGAAGGTTCGCCTCATTGTAGCGCTATGTAATCTTAAATGCTTACTCTGTTAATCACAAACTCCAACCTGACCTTGCCTGACATGCCTAGGGAAGTATTGAAAAAGCTCTAGTGAATGGGTTAGATGTTTCTTGTGGATTGTTGGCTCAAGTGTGGCACTTATTATGGTTTTTTTAGTCTTACATTTTAACCGGGTTAGAACTGACCCTAACACCACAAATCTCATAATTTTCACCAGATCATTTTAAAAAGTAAAAACAAAAAAATCCAAAATAAAATAAATAAATAATTAATTAATTAATGTTCCTGATAAAGTCATTGAGTCTCAATGTGATACCAAAAAATATATAGTGCTCATAATTATTTAAAACTGCAAACGGGTCGGTTCCGACCCCAACACAAAACAAAGGTTAATAATCAAAGACCGAAAAAAACAAAATGCAAACAAAAGCAGAGCGGAACAGACAAAAAATCCAGAAATCAAAAACATACTTTGGAACTCAGGAATATCAACATGAGAGCTACGGAAAGATATGAACTCGACAGGATAGACATGATATTGACAATGACTCAACAAGAACAGACAGCACATGGGGAATTTAAATACAGGGCAGAGGTGGGTGACACATGAGAAAGCTGATAGGTAGATACACAAGGAGCAGGCAGAACAGGTGAAACCAATGAATACTCACATGACAAGACACACTAGGGCACAAACCTAACACAACTTAACTCAAGGCATGAAAGAAGCAGGTAGGAGAAGACTGCATAGGGTGATCAAAACAGCACAAAAGGTCATTGGATGCCAAATTCTTCACTTGTCCACCATGTACAACTCTCGATGCCTAGGAAGTGCAAGGAGCAGCATAAAAGACTATACACACCGCAGCTTTCACCTTTTCAACCTGTCACCCTCTGGCAGGTGCTACAGGGCCATGCCAGCCAAAACAAAAAGACAGAGAGAGTTTCTTTCCAAGAGCTGTCACCATACTCAAGTTTGCACTGAAATGTCACTGTCATTGCACTGTAAATGCATCAACATTGTCACACGCATCTCACTAAATAATATTTTTAGACATCTGTCTCAATCTGGGTACTGCATAATCTGGCAACAGTGCGATATTTGCGGTTACATTATAGTTTTTTTATTTTCCAGAGTTACATCAATATCTATGCACAAACTCATCAAGTTAGCCATCTGCCTCCTTATATGAGTACTGTAAATGGTCATATACGCACTGTTGCAATCTGTATTTCATCACTACTTGCTGCTAGTCACTTATTCACTTTATTCCTTATCTGTGTACACTTTAACCTGAGTTTTTATGTTAGCTTTATTTAGCTTTGGTTTTATGTGGTGCACATTATGGGGAAGTTTTAAATCTCGTACAATGACAATAAAGGCTTTTTAATCTATTCTGATACGGCACCCTTCAAGCTGCCAACCTACATGGTGTGATGAAAACACATAGACGTCGAATAGGCTGACAATGCCGTACTAAGCGTAGGGTATAAGGGCCTTTTAATTCAATCTGCCTGTATCATTTCTACAGTACTGCAAAGGACAGAAATCAGCTCTCTTGCCATATATGGAGGCAAACCACTCAACAAACAGAAATAAAACAACAACAACAACAAAAATTATGTGGCATGAAGCCAAAATGGCTAGGTTCATACTACAGGTCTTAATGCAAAATTCCATTTTTTTTTTTTCATATCTGTTTTTCTGGCGTGCCCGTTCAGACTGCCTTTGTCCATTGAGACCATTCAAGTATTACGCATGCGCACTAATTGGCAGTCCGACACGCGCTGAGCAAGAAGACCTGCATGCG
This sequence comes from Corythoichthys intestinalis, assembly GCF_030265065.1. Taxonomy (NCBI): domain Eukaryota; kingdom Metazoa; phylum Chordata; class Actinopteri; order Syngnathiformes; family Syngnathidae; genus Corythoichthys; species Corythoichthys intestinalis. Next base: position 38,254,030 of record NC_080400.1, read on the forward strand.
CAGAACCATCAAAACAAATGACCACACGTGATGGCTGTCATCCGTCGTTCCTGGGATATCATATTTTGCTTTTCAAAAAGAGGGCACAAATAACAGACATAAATAATCCCCGTTTCGGCTTATATTCAAAGTTTATATGGATCGATAGCATGCACGCATTGTCCGTGCATGTCACACACACATACGGGCAGTTTGCCACGACTCTCGGCCGTGTAAGCCAGGGGTCCCCCATCTGCCGGGCCACAGACCGGCACCGGTCCGTGGCGCATTTGCTACCTGAAATGATAATTTATTAATGACCGCGTTCTGGCCGAATTAACCCTGTGCCCCTGCTTAACAAACCAATATCCCTGTCTACTCTAGATATAATACTACAGGATAGATTAGAATGTCGTCATAGAAATCCATTGATTGGACTACTAGCAGTACATGTTGTTTGTGTATATACAGTAATAGTATGTGCGCTTGTCCTCGATAATTACTAGGCCGTGGGCGCAGCAATAAATATTTAGCCCCCACACGAGCGACAATGACTGGAATACAGACGTCTTTGGAGATATTTTTTATGGCAAAAAGGGCACCTGAAGAGACTACAACCTCGAAGACCCATGAACTGCGAAGGAGTGGATTCGTGACCCGTTTGTGAATAAACCGAGTGATTCAAGCAATTTTGTGCAACAAGAGGATTAGCTTGTAGAGATCGCAAATGACGTCGACCTTATTAAACGTACATTTGAGACAACAACCCTACCGAGGTTCTGGATAAAAGTAATTCCGGAATATCCTGACATCGCTATGAGAGCATTGAAAACCTTGCTCCAATTTCCAACATCGTATCTTTGTGAAGCGGGCTTCTTAATTAATGCTTAACGACAAGGCAATGTCGTTAATGGTGAGAGGGGTGTGCGGTTGTTGTGTGCAGCTAACCTGGCAGGATGTATCTGAGGAGAAATTTTCTACATGTCCTTCCATGATCAAACGTAAGTTAATATTCCTTTCTTTCAAGAAAGTTTGTAGTTTTTACTTTGGAATCGCTGCATTTGCGCATTTTGCGGCTATATTTAACGTTACGCGCATGCGCAAAACCGCATCGTTGCAATATGTGATGGGTTGCAAAATTTATCAGAACACCGGTCCGTGAAAAAAAGACCAAAATAACACCGGTCCGTGGTGCAAAAAAGGTTGGGGACCCCTGGTGTAAGCAATGTTGAAATATTGCTCATATAGAGCACAGAGAAAACCAATCACTCTCAGGCTTATCCCCAACCCATTTTTAGTTTTTATGGCTGTTGTCAAGCCCGGCCCTACCCCAAAAGACGCGTTCAATGCAAGCTAGGCACTAATAACGCACAGCTGCACCGCATCCGTAGCGTCTCTCTCGCTCTTTGATGACGTAATTGCTGCATGAATTCCGATTTGGGAGACTTGACAGGACAGACCGCCGCAACATTCTGGAAAAATTCGGCCCAGATCAGATTTGAACCACATATGAAAGTGACCCAGGTCGGATTTGAAATGGTCCAATTCTATGCGACCTGTCACGTTCAGACCGTCAAGTTAATGCCTCACTTGAGTTGGAAAAACACGAAAAAATCGGATTCATGCATTAAGACCTGTAGTATGAACGTAGCCAATGTGACCTTTTATCTCGATCGTTGACTCTTTCAAGATAGATGTCTTGTAAAGGATTGTCACACCTATTGATCTTTTTAAACACTCAGACATGGCAGACAGTGTAATCTGCAGATAGAGCAACCACAGGGAGGGGGCCATTGATCAGGAGCAAAGAAAACACACACACACATTCATTTTCAATATATTTTTAACAATAAATATGCCCAAGTTTTTGTACTGGGATTCTTTTGATTAAATATTTATTGCACATGTTCCTTAACTCCAAAAGACTTTTTCCACTTTTCACAAATTACTGTCTGCTATACGATACAGTTAACTAACATTACTGATCCATACAACCAGTGACATAAATAAAATGAAATTAAACATAAGATAATCAGTTGTGCCCAAACTTTTTCATATCACTGTGTCTATATATGGCAGCTCACAACAGTGTCTGATCAATAGTGGGGCAGACAGACCATTGCTACTTGCATGGATGAATGTTACAATGTTTCTAATCACTTGCTATACGAGCAGAAGCATAAAATGAATTCGATAAGTGTGCAAGTACAACAGAGAAATCTGTTTTAGTTTACTTCGTTTTATGTTTATTTGTTGCAGTCGCACTTGCCTTGAGCCGACAAAGTCAAAGTAACTCTTCCAGAATAGACATTGAGATTAGGGTAATTTATCACAGGTTGCAGCAATACACACAATAACAGTCGGATGTTTTAAATAATTATTTATCATGACAATGCTGTTAGTACAATGTTCTAGGCTAGAAATAAACGTGTTGTGAGGTACGACTTCTAATGGGCCCTATAGAAACAGTGGACACCAGGCTTTCTTTCTTACAGGTACTGTATCTTTGTCAAATGTTCTGAAGCCTGGGAACTTGCAGAAGGTGATAAAACTACCGAAATTAGCAATTCTGCAGTTTTAAGACTCTGTAATGACATTGATTAATTTGGATTATTTTCAACATCATTTATCTAGACTCACACACATTCATGCGCACACACATGCAACATGGGGAACACAGAGAAGACCAGGATATGCAGGATTTGGTTGAAGGTCAGAAAGTTATGATGGAGTCTAAAACTTAGCTAGGAAAAGTATATATTAAAACCAATGTCAGTCATTCCAGTGTGATAAGAGTGACTACTTCTCCTTTTGAGAGCTATTGGTTATGTTTGCCCTATACATTTGGGATGTAAGCAGGGGTGAAAGTGGGCTGGAACGGTGTTCGGGCATGACTTTTGCAGTCGGAACGCCATTCTGGCATGTGGTGCTCTGATCCCGAAAATATGTCGGCAACTGTCAAAACCCCAAGCTGCCACACACGCATCTGCAATAAGAACACTCTACTAATGTCAGATTTATATACATAATAGTTAACAACAAGCTTAATAAAGAGCTTGTGCAGCGTAATCGATTTCCGTTGATTTCCGTTCAATCCGTTCAATTGGCTGACATACTGACATGTGATCAGCAAGGGTAGTTTACTCTGATTGGTTCAAATGCACATTTTCTCTCCTCAAGAGAGTCAGCTGTAAAACGGGCCTGAGAGGTGCGGTCTTCAGCCAGACCCCTCTCCAATTTTTGGAAAAAACTGAGGAAAAAAACAAGCTTGTTGAATTAAAGGGGCAATGCAACGGAAAATTGATCAAATCTTTAAGAGAAAGGAAAGATTTGATAAGGTTTATTTTAATTGTCCATGTTAATGTGCCCTTTGGACGTCTTTTTATTTCTTATTTACTGTATTTCCTTATAATTAAATAAAAAAAAGTGAATGTTTGCTTTGTCTTCAAAATATATTCCATTTCACTGAGCATAATGTAAGTCATTTGTCCTTATGTTTTGTTAATGTATGTTACTTATATCTTTATTGTTTAAAAAAAAAAAAAAAAAAGGTCTATGTTTACATTATCTTCAAGGTTAAGGTACATCTTATGTTCTTGGATATTTAAAATTGAGATTTTGCTTTTAGATTTGAGGAAATGAGGGAAAATAAAAATGAGAGTTTTAGATGGAATTTTGTAAATCAGTAAAAAAATACAATTTTGAATGGAAATCAGTTTGTCATTTATGTCTTGTTCCAGTGTAATGCAACAACTTAATGCCTGTGTAAACCTTTCATTCATTCATTCATTCATTCATTCATTCATTCATTCATTCATTCATTTATTCATTCATTTTCCAAGCGGCTTATCCTCACGAGGGGCACGGGGGCGCTGGAGCCAAACTCAGCTAACTATGGGCAGTATGCAGGGTACACTCTGAATCGGTTGCCAGCCAGTCGCAGAGCACAAGGAGATGGACAAGCGTTCGCGCACACAATCATACCTCATAGACAATTTAGAGCAGGGGTCCCCATCTACTGGTCCATGGCACATTTGCTACCGGGCTGCACAGAAATAATAATTTAATAACGACCGCATTCTGGCCGAATTAACCCTGTGCCCCAGCTTAACACACCAATATCCCTGTCTACTCTAGATATAACACTACGGGATAGATTAGAATGTTGTCATAGAAATCCATTGATTGGACTGCTAGAAGTACATCTTGTTTGTGTATATAATATATCTATGTGCGCTTGTCCTCGATAATAACGCATTACTAGGCCGCGGGCGCAGCAAATTTGTTCCTGGAAATAATTAGCCCCCACACGAGCGAAGATGACTGGAAAACAGACGTCTTTGGAGATATTTTTTACGGCAAAAAGGGCACCTGACGAGCCTACAACCTCGAAGACCCACGGACTACGAAGGAGTGGATTTGTGACCCGTTTGTGAATACACCGAGTGATTCGAGCATGTCTGTGCAACAGGAGGATCAACTTGTAGAGATCGCAAATGACGGCGACCTTATTAAACGTACATTTGAGACAACAACTCTACCGAGATTCTGGATTAAAGTCATTCCGGAATATCCTGACATCGCTACGAGAGCATTGAAAACCTTGCTACAATTTCCAACATCGTATCTTTGTGAAGCGGGCTTCTTAATTAATGCTTAACGACAAGGCGAAGTCGTTAATGGGAAGAGCGGTGTGCAGTTGTTGTGTGCAGCTAAAATGGCAGGATGCATCTGTGGAGAACTTTTCTACAAGTCCTTCCATGATCAAACGTAAGTCAATATTCCTTTTTTTCCAGAAAGTTTGTAGTGTTTACTTTGGAATTGCTGCATTTGCGCATTTTGCGGCCATGTTTAACGTTACAGGCATGCGATGTGTTGCAAAATTTGTCAGAACACCGGTCCGTGTTGCAAAAAAGGTTGGGGCCCTCTGATTTAGAGCGTTCGATCAGCCTACCATACATGTTTTTGGGATGTGACGGGAAACCGGAGTACGCGGAGAAAACCCACGCAAGCACCGGGAGAACATGCAAACTCCACACATGAAGGCCAGAGCCCGGGACTAACCCCTTGATCTGCGAACTGTGAGGGGAACGTGCTAACCACTGTGTGTGTGAAATCTGCTTTATTGTGTGTTATATGTATAACTGTGCCAAAAGTGTTTTTTGCATTTCGGTGGTTTTAGGAGGTTTAAGCCCCCCCACACCCCCCAAAAAAAAAAACAACTAAAAAGGGGCTCCGTGCCGAACTCTATGTCAGGGAGTTCCGGCATGAAATTCTAGCCACTTTCCCCCCTGGATGTAAGTTATGCTTGACTAGAAATATTTATGGATTGACCATGAGAACATGTTTTGTAACCTCTTCCACAAATATACAGCTATCCCTGTGACCCCAGAGCGTCAGGAAGAAAACATGCTTTGCCATTGGCTAACATGGTCACATCCAAGAAAAAAAATCTGGTATTGATGCCTCTATGGGTGCATGACGTCAGTGTACTTTGTCTTATACAGTACAGTCTAATAGTGTGGGTGAACAATGCCTGAGAAAGAATGCAAGGAAGTACTCTCAAGTACTGTATTTTGCATTATGATGAGTTCATAGCTTGGGAGATTGATGTGGATCAACTGGCCTAAGCAACAACAGATGACAGCTTTCGAACAGTTTCCATGGTTAACCTTAAATGTCATTTTAACAAATGAGCAAAGCTACAAACCCTTTGTGGATCAGATTTAGCTTTGAACCTCGGATTGTCTGCATAAATTGGGCTCTGCAGATTATGTCATTGGTGTTTCTGTGAGCCAGCTGATATGTTTTCAAATCCACTCTCTGATTGAACTGCCAGTTACTTTCTAAGGTGAAAGCTTGACCTTATAAATCCTCCCGCCACACACACAGGCAGTGTATTGCATTTGATTTCCTTCTTAAAGAAGTCAAGATTTTTGCTGCTCTGAATAACTCATCGTGGATGACATTTGCCTTTTTGCCAGTCAGTTTCACCTTAACGTCTGTTGTCTTAAAGATTACTTTTCCAACATATTTTTGTCTGCTCTTCCCCAAGTATGTTTGTGGGGGGAAGAAAAATCGTTGATTGACTTCAAAAGGCATCTAAAATAAATTTCCTCATTGTTTCCCATCATTCTCTTTAATAGGTCACACTGTGTTGAAATGTATGTTTCTCCACCTAATGTATATCAGATTCACTGGTTTGTTGTGTATTTCAAGAAATGTTTAACATCATCAGTAAGTTAGTATATAATTAGTATAATAAGTATATTGCGAAAAAAGTATGAACATCATTGGAGACTAGCTGTTATTTATAGTAATTTTCAAACCAACACATTACCCCAACATGCAATTTTGCAAACCATTGTAATCCAGTTAACAGGCTTTTCCTGAGGAATGCATTTGTGTTAGAAAGCTGTTTGCTTTTTGTTGTTTCCCTACAAAAGCTAGCACTCTCATGTACTGCCATATTTGTGTTTATCTCTTGAGTTTAAAAAGTTTTGCGTTGGGGAAAAAACTGGGAGTCCTTGAAATCTGAGAGTGTGCCAGTGCATTTAAAACATACACAGGGCACACCGACCATTTGATATGGTTATATTTTATACAGAAGGAAGGCTACTTATGAGATGGCCCCTTGCACAAATAGAATGTCAGTAAAAGGGAGCTCAAGGCTGAAGAAATGTGGTTGAATTCATGAGTCCTTGTTAGATTCCACCCTGCGGGGCTGGCCCTTTTTCTAACAGGGAGCGCTTAAGATGGCGAGCTAAACCATTTGAAAACCAGGAAGAGAAGTGAGGAGATTAATACAAAATGACCTGAGTGGGGAGCTTAACTATAAAGAATGTTAACTCAGAGAAGTGGCAACTTTTTCAGGTGAAAATAATATTCTTTTTTTGAATTATTTAACATTTGGAAATAAATGATGGCTTCTGACACAACCCTTGTATTGAGATTCTATCAAAATTCTTCTTCTTTTCAGTGGCAGCATTGCTGCCAGACAGTTTGCCTGTTTGGTCCCTCTTACAATAGTTTAACAAACCTCTGTACATATATTCTTTATCAATGGCTAAAATAGGATAAAACGATATACAATGGACAGTGCCTCGAAGTGGCAACATTCCAGAACTGCCCCTGCATTAGACAAACATCTAATCGACAATATATTACTGCATTAATCATATGTATTTTAAAACTTCATGACCTTCCCCTTACTCTCTTCCATACTGTTATGACCACATATTATTTTGGGTGTGAATATTGACTTGTTTGAAGAAAATCCAATCAATTATTTGAATAATTGCACTAAATGACACACCAATATAATACAATACAGACAGACAGACATGTGAGGTGCATGTAATAATTTTGTCTCAGGGTAGGCATCTTTATTTTCTCTGCTGTAGTAGCCATGACTTTGAATGTGCATGGCTTTAAAAGTTGAGGTTTGGCTTGTTGAGGAATGTAGAAGTAAGCGACTGAGATTGGGCTGCCTGTCACCTAGTCTACAGTCTACTTTTTAGTGCCTGGGCGCAGTTTGTGTATAAATATGTGTGTTCCCAAGGTTGTAATAATTAATCGATCTGAAGGATATATTGTTTTTTGGGTCAAATCATTAATAAAGTAGCATTAATTTGTGAATTACTTTCTGCCATGGTAATTACTCACTGCCACAAAAACGCATTGTTTTCATGTTTTGTATAATGGTCATCTTTTTAAATGTATTTAATTCCTACCTTATTATCTTTAATATCGTTATTCTGTTCGCTAGAGTTTGTAAAAAAGTGTGTGATTCTGATGCTTGTGAGAAGCACAAGCCTCCATTTCCACCCTTGCGATGGTCCGTTGCTCAAAAAGCACCATGCAATTATTGATGAGATTCATTATCAATAATTCAGCCAAACTCTGATTAGCCAAAAGGATTGATGATAGGGGGCTCTGTGCCGACTTATTTCTCGTGCACATCAATTCTCACGAAGCCCGAGGCTTGCTGTCTTCTCTCCTGTGTTTATTATTTTGTCATCTATCTCATTTTACCTGTCCTGTTGCCTTTCTTTCTATCACTTCTTTCTCCTCTTTATGTACTGCTGTACCTGACCTTCTGTCCTTATTCATGTAATTTATCTGCATTCCAGACATGCCCTGTCCTTTGAAAGACAACACTTACATCAACAGGTGGAAAATGTCACCCTGTCTGCCAGCCGTGAGTACGTGTTTGTGCGTGTGTGTCACAGGGAAAACTGAAGGGATGAGAGTGTTTTTTTTTTTTGTCTTTTTTTCCAAGAATGTGAAGACTGATAGGCCAACTGCTAGCTCACAAACTCCAGGAGGAAGCTGAGTGCTAAAGTAATGTATGAGAATGTTGATCGGGGCCCAGCTGAATCTTGTCTCACACACCTCTGTCAGTCCTGCTGTGTATTTGAGTTGTTGCACATCCCAGCTGTGTTGGCCAGTATTGCTGTTTACAAGACAATACAAAAACTCACAGCAGCAGAGAAAGAAGAAAGGAAAACTTGCCAGAAAAGAGTCAAAGTGTTAATTACTTATCGATTCAATTTGGCAGATATAGAAGGTAGAGGGCACTTTAGCTCATTTCTAAAATGGAGGGAAGGGAAAGACAATCTACTGTTCAAAGGTACCCGAGTCTCTGGCTGACTAAATGTTTACCACCAATTTTACCTTTGAGCCATGCTTGGCCGAATTGCCAAGCAACTTCTTATCGCTTCCGAGCTCAGCGGCTGCTGTCATTCTCGAATATTTTAAACCCTCTTTTTAATTGTCTTCTTTCATTCTAATGTTCACATCTCAACTTGGCTGTCTTTACTTTCCTCTGCTAAGGTTTTTTTTTTAATGTCTAAATATAAAATATGCTTTTAAATTAGAGTATATATAAAGTTTTTCCTTCCAGCCACAACCTAACAAACCCAAAGAAATGTTGGTGATCGCATACCCATCCATCCATCCATCCATCCATCCATCCATCCATCCATCCATCCATCCATCCATCCATCCATCCATCCATCCATCCATCCATCCATCCATCCATCCATCCATCCATCCATCCATCCATCCATCCATCCATCCATCCATCCATTTTCAAAACTGCTTTTCCTTCTTTTTATGACAAGTTCAAACAAACAAACAAACAAACAAGAATCAAGCATGTAAAAATCTTCAGTGAATTCATTAATGTAGTGGGCAGAACTTTGCAGTATTACAGCACTTCTCTCACAATGACAAATCTTCTGTTTAGGTCTTTCCTGTCTATATGTTGCTACTAAAATATCTATTAGAGCCATTTCCATTATTTGGTTCTAGATACATGGAATCTGTTTCAAAACAAGTGCTGAATACGTATAAAACTGAGAAACAAAATGAGCTGAATTGCTGAGTTCCAGCAATAAACTTTTTCACCTCCTCAGATCCCAGTTTTTTTAGGCAGGCCCTAAGGAAGGATTAGTCGATGTCAGCAAAACCCGAGGTGTCTGGCTTTTCCCTCCCACTACACTACCCTTCAAAAATTTGGGGTCACCCAGGCAGTTTTTGTTTTCCATAAAAAGTCAGCCTTTTTTATGTCAAATATTTCCAAAATGAAAATACTCAAGACACTGGGAATGTTAGAAATAATTATTTTTATTTTTAATTAAAATCACCAGCACTCAAGCCTTTTATGCAAGAAGCACCCATCAGGCTAAACTAATTTATGGGAGGTGCCTCTGAAAGTGTGTTGTGAAATGTATCCACAGTATCACAACAAATTAACCGCGAGAATGCCAAGGGTCTGCAATGCTGTACTTGCTGCAAATTGAGCATTCTTTGCTGAAAGCAAAGTTTAAAGGATGAAACTCTTATTTCTAATAAAAATCCTATTTAACCTTGTCAGTGTCTTGACTATATGAATTTTGTCACTCATTTGATGAACAAAGTGTAGATTTTTAAAGAAAACACAAAACGATGTGGGTAATCAAACCCAAACTTTTGAATTGTACTGTAAAATAGGACTGTGCGCAATCATAGGCAATTGTAACCATTTCACTCATAGTAACTTTGACGCCAAGCGAAAATGCACAAAGTTTCCCTGAGATATTTATGTGTTCAATCAATCACTTTTATTACCTAATTAATACATAATAAAAATAATTAATTAATTGTTCCTTGAAGGATGATTTGGTTGCAGCAAAAACTACACGTTTGACATTGGTTAAAACATGGACTTGTTAGTAGAAACATATACAATGTAAAAAATAAAAAAGTGAGTAGTGAGCAGTTAATGTACAATTTAAATAATAATCTCCTGTTTTCCATTGCATTTAAAGCTCAAATGGAAATGGGCACAAATGAATTCTTAAATCTGTTTTTAGAAGCTGGTTATACTCCATGTTATCCGAGCTTTGTGTTGTTTACATATAATGAATTGTGGGGTTTTTTTTATTATTATTTTGCAATTATTGTTACTCTAATGTTCTTATTATAAAATTAGAACTATTAACCCTTTAACACGTGGCTAAAAAATTATGCATATCATCTTTGAAGCCTTTTCAAGCTGTAAATACATCCCCCAACGTCTGTAAACGGAGGTTTCCAGGGTAAAACGGACAAATTAAAAATAGTTCGGGGGCTTATTGCGCCATGAATCTGCCATGGCAGCATATAGACATATTGTCATATATATACAGTGGGGCAAATAAGTATTTAGTCAACCACTAATTGTGCAAGTTCTCCCACTTGAAAATATTAGAGAGGCCTTTAATTGTCAACATGGTTAAACCTCAACCATTAGAGATAGAATGTGGAAAAAAATAACAGAAAATCACATTATTTGATTTTTAAATAATTTATTTGCAAATCATGGTGGAAAATAAGTATTTGGTCAATACCAAAAGTTCATCGCAATACTTTGTTATGTACCCTTTGTTGGCAATAACAGAGGCCAAACGTTTTCTTTAACTCTTCACAAGCTTTTCACACAATGTTGCTGGTATTTTGGCCCATTCCTACATGCAGATGTCCTCTAGAGCACTGATGTTTTGGGGCTATCGTTGGGCAACACGGACTTTCAACTCCCTCCGCAGATTTTCTATGGGGTTGAGATCTGGAGACTGGCTAGACCACTCCAGGACCTTGAAATGCTTCTTACGAAGCCACTCCTTTGTTGCCCTGGCTGTGTGTTTGGGATCATTGTCATGCTGAAAGACCCAGCCACGTCTCATCTTCAATGCCCTTGCTGATGGAAGAAGATTTTCACTCAAAATCTCTATATACATGGCCCCATTCATTCTTTCCTTTACACAGATCAGTCGTCCTGTTCCCTTTGCAGAAAAACAGCCCCAAAGCATGATGTTTCCACCCCCATGCTTCACAGTGGGTATGGTGCAATTCAGTAATCTTTTTCCTCCAAACAAGAGAACCTGTGTTTCTACCAAAAAGTTCTATTTTGGCTTCATCTGACCATAACACATTCTCCCAGTCCTCTTCTGGATCATTCAAATGCTCTCTAGCGAACCGCAGACTGGCCTGGACGTGTACTTTCATCAGCAGGGGGACACGTCTGGAAGTGCAGGATTTGAGTCGCTGGCGGTGCATTGTGTTACTGATAGTAGCCTTTGTTACTGTGGGCTCAGCTCTCTGTAGGTCATTCACTAGGTCCCCTCGTGTGGTTCTGGGATTTTTGCTCCCCGTTCTTGTTATCATTTTGACGCCACGGGGTGAGGAGGGAGTTGAAAGTCCGTGTTGCAAAACGACAGCCCCAAAACATCACTACTCTAGAGGAGATATGCATGGAGGAATGGGCCAAAATACCAGCAACAGTGCGTGAAAAGCTTGTGAAGAGTTACAGAAAACGTTTGGCCTCCGTTATTGCCAACAAAGGATACATAACAAAGTATTGAGATGAACTTTTGGTATAGACCAAATACTTATTTTCCACCATGATTTGCAAATAAATTCTTTAAAAATCAAACAATTTGATTTTCGGTTTTTTTCCCACATTCTTTATCTCATGGTTGACGTTTACCCATGTTGACAATTAGAGGCCTCTCTAATATTTTCAAGTGGGAGAACTTGCACAATTAGTGGTTGACTAAATACTTATTTGCCCCACTATACATATTTATATATATATATATATATATTAGCACTTCTCAAAAAAATAGCATATTGTGATAAGGATCATTCTTTTCTGTAATGTACTGATAAACATTAGACTTTCATATATTTTAGATTCATTACACACAACTGAAGTAGTTCAAGCCTTTTATTGTTTTGATATAAAAATAAAAAAGTCAAGAACAAACAAAAATCCCTATCTCAAAAAATTAGCATATCATGAAAAGGTACTGTAAAGAAGCTACTAACCTAATCATCAAGCGAATTAACTCAAAACCTCTGCGAAAGATTTATGAGGCTTTTATAAACTCCCAGCCTGATTCATTACTCAAAACCGCAATCATGGGCAAGACTGCCGACCTGACTGCTGTCCAGAAGGCCATCATTGACACCCTCAACAAGAGGCTAAGAAACAAAGAAATTTCTGAGGGAATAGGCTGTTCCCAGAGTCCTGTATCAAGGCACCTCCGTGAGAAGTCTGTGGGAAGGAAAAAGTGTGGCAGGAAACTCTGCACAATCAGAATAGGGGAACGTACCCTGAGAAAGATTGTGGAGAAGGGCCGATTCCAGACCTTGGGGGACCTGCAGAAACAGTGGACTGAGGGGTGTCCTCGAAATGGCAGAAGCGCCTGACCTGCGCAACAGAGAAGCAGCACTGGACTGTTGCTCAGTGGTCCAAAGTACTGTACTTTTTTCCAGATAAAAGCAAATTTTGCATGACATTCGGAAATCAAGGTGCCAGAGTTTGGAGGAAGACTGCGGTGAAGGAAATGCCAAAATGCCTGAAGTCCAGTGTCAAGTACCCACAGTCAGTGATGGTCTGGGGTGCCATTTCAGCTGCTGGTGTTGGTCTACTGTGTTTTATCAAGGGCAGGGTCAATGCAGCCAGCTATCAGGAGATTTTGGAGCACTTCATGCTTCCATCTGCTGAAAAGCTTTATGGAGATGATGATTTCATTTTTCAGCACGACCTGGCACCTGCTCACAGTGTCAAAACCACTGGTAAATGATTTACTGACCATGGCATTACTGTGTTCAATTGGCCTGCCAACTCTCCTGACCTGAACCCCATAGAGAATCTGTGGGATATTGCAAAGAAGTTGAGAGACACCGGACCCAACACTGTGGATGAGCTTAAGGCCGCTATCGTAGCATCCTGGGCCTCCATAACACCTCAGCAGTGCCACAGACTGATTGCCTCCATTCCACGCCGCATTGAAGCAGTCATTTCTGCAAAAGGTTTCCTGACCAAGTGTTGAGTGCATAGCTGATATAATTAATTAAAGGTTGAATTTTTTTGTTTTTAAAAACACTTTTTTGTATTGGTCGGATGAAATTTGCTAATTTTTTGAGATAGGGATTTTGGGGTTTTCCTTTTTGCCAAAATCATCAATATTAAAACAATAAAAGGCTTGAAGTACTTCAGTTGTGTGTAATGAATCCAAAATATATGAAAGTCTAATGTTTATCAATACACTACAGAAAATAATGAACTTTATCACAATGTGCACATTTTTTTTTTTTTGAGAATGAGTAGTGTATACAGTATATATATAGATAGATAGATAGATATATTATATTTATATATATATATATATATATATATATATACATATATACATATATATATATATATAGAGAGAGAGAGAGAGACAGAGAGAGAGAGACCTATACTGTATATACTATATATATGTTTTTTTGTTTTTTGTTTCTTCACCATTTTGCACTGTTGGTCTACTGTATATAACCTGATTTGACCATGGTATGTGTAAAGGCCAAATACGCCTATGACCATACCTGCTGTTTGTGTTGAATTATTAATTAATAATTATTGTGTCAAATATAAAAATAAAAGTCTTATTTTTCCTGTTGAATGTTTATCCTAACAAGTTGAGTAAATATTATCAAGCCTCAAAACAGTTCGTCGAGCATGTTTGGTTGTCAATGGGACATCAATATTACAAATTCTGACAAAAGAGTTGTGGATTTTTTTGTCTTTTTTTGGACCAAAATGTTGATTAGAATTGGTCAGTGAAGAAAACAACAGATTGGACCTGAAGATTATGGTGTCTTGAAAAAAGGGACCCAACTAAGCCATTGTGAACATTTTTTTCTTCTAAATACAAAGGCAACATCAAAGGCATTAAAATTGGGACAAAATAGGCTCAGGTGTTAAAGGGTTTTAAGCAACATTTTCACCGGAATTAGCAATGGCATAACTGCATAACTAAGTATTTCAGTTTTAAAACATTCTATTTCAAGCCGAATATGTGGTTATCCTTTTACAATCGAAGGTACCTTTTTTGAGCTTTAGCTCTTCAGAACGCAGTATAAGGTTTTGTTTGTTTTATTTTTCTAACCAACTCAATCATTTTATAGGAATACATCCATCCGTCCGTCTTCTCCCGCAATTTGTCCATAATGTGTAAACACAAATGGCCAGACAGATTCATCATTAAAAATAATAAATAAATATATTCACTAATGGGCTTTCTTGCTCCTGCCACAACATGTAGTTATTCGAGCCAGCATCAACACGGTCTTGGTTGGCTCGCTGGTACACCAGACATTCGGAACAAGTGAAGATAAACAAGGTGCAGTATGAGCGATTTCATATTGTCTCCTATTCGGGGTCAACAACTAGTGCACACACACACACACACACACACACACCATTACATTCAGCCCTCTAACTGAATCTTTTTGGCCATTAACTTTTTATGGCGCTTCCAAGATCAGACATGATCAGCTTTGTGGCGCAGTGTTCCAACCCATTCAATATTTAGGAGAGACTATGAGTGTACAAGATGGCCACTTGCTGTATGGCAGGCGCACCATAATTAAATTATGTTTATTTCATCACTCCAGAGGAATCAAAACAGTTGAGCATATCCATGATGCCCAAATGTGTTTTGGTTAGATGTTTTGATTAGCACATTTTATACTGTCAATGTCTGTCTAAAACTTGTATTTGAGTACCACTGGTCTATTCTACTGCTACAGTATGTGTGAGTGAGTGTGTGACATACCACCTGCCAATGCTTCTAGTGTTAATTTAACGAATGTTCAGTTGTAAGAGAGGGTAGGAACAATTATTATACTCGTATTACCTCTGCCAAGTGTTGGACTTTCTCTTTGTCCATCTGTCAATTCATCTGTCATCTAGATTATATGAAAACTCGGGGACTGCCATTTACACGGGATGTAGCATAGCATAAAACTGCACTTGGCGCAGCGAAGTTCACATAGTGTGCAGTTTCCAAGCTGCTTGGTGAAAACAACCCCTTTTAAGCACTCTCAATGCGATAGCTGGTACAACAATACTTGACAAACTTATATAGAGGTTCTAACTTAACCTTTTAACGCTCAAAACCTTTTTTCATACGCTTTCTTCAGTTGTATGAGTGTTTAATGTGTTGTTGTGCCACTGGAGTGTATTTGTCCTGCTTTTTACTCACCTGTTATTCATGTGTACCTCTATGTTTGTGTGTGTGTGTGCTCATTGCCAAGTGCATTAACCTGTCAAAGTGCAAAGCCGACTCATAGCTTTCCTTTAACAGCAAGATAGGAAAACCACTCCGCTTTAGATTTGAGGCAAGAAAAGTGGTTTAGCACACTGCTTTCATATATCTTACCTTCTCTTCCTCCCCCATATTCGTCAATTTCATTTTTATCCTGGTTGGTCTGTCCACAGGACTGAAGCCTGACTTACCTGTGGATAAGGCTTCAATTCAACTTTTTGTTTGTGTTTGTTTACACACTACATACCAAGAACAGAATATTGATTTATGTTGTTCTTGAATGTGAGATTTTATGGAGAAGATTATGACATTTTCCATTCAGTGTTTATAGTTGAGAAGTTCAATGTTAGGAATAGTTTCAAAAATCTGCTTTGCGCTGTGTTGTTAGCCTTTTTAAACTCATTATTCTGAAACCTTATTTGTCATATTATTAATATCTGTTTGATGCATTCATTCAATGTCCATACTGCTCATCTCCATGAGGGTGACGTGTATGCTGGTGCCTATCCCAGTTATTATGGGCAGGAGCTGGGGTACACCCATAACTGGTGGCCAGGCAATCGCAGAGCACATATAGACAAACAACCTTTCACAGTCGCAATCCCCCATGGAGAATTTGAAGTGTCCAATCAGCCTACCATGCAGGTTTTTTGGATGCTGGAGGAAACCAGAGTCCCTGAAAAATACCCACGTAGCAATGGGGAGAACACGAAAAGTCCACACAGAGATTGAACTAATGATCTCAGAAATGTGAAGCAGACATGTGAATCACTCAATGTTAGGGTACGCAAATCCGGAAACAAAGTTGGATTTCAAAACAGACAACAAACAACCGAGGGGTGTGTTCAAGTGTTTATTACATACAAAACAAAACAAACACGCGATCACGGAAAAGGGGAAATAACAAAAATGGGTCCGTGACAGAAGGTCGACGGGTCGACTATACACGCGAGGGTAAACCAAGGTGGAAGGCAGAAAGCCAATAAAACAACTAAAATACCTTCACAAGGAAGAGGAATTCAAAATGAAAACAGCAGATGACCAAAACCCAAGGCAGGGGCAAAATTACAAAATGGAAAGCGACTCGAAGGTTCAAAGTCTTGTACGGCGGCTAGCAAGGTAATATCTCGGCACCCTTGTCTTGGATTGCATGCATGTATATACTACTTTTAATGAGCTGGAATTAGCTGCAGGTGCTTGTCGGGGACGCCCCACATTCGGCTCTGTGACAAAACAAAATCTGACCAGCAGCAGAATGTGACACTCAAAAACATGCCAACTGTCTGAAGTGCTCAAACCGAAATAAATAAACACATCGTTTATTCAGCGCATTCCTTTATCAACAGTAAGTTAATTTTATACTGTAGTTACTAAAGAAAAAAAAAAATTGGGCAGGGAGAAATTTCTTTTGACCATCAACATTTTATACTAGAAGAAATGACTTCAAGTACGCTTCTTATGGCCTGAAACAACTATTGCATTAAAACATTTTCTAAGGAAAAATAAATTCATTGTATTTAACGTTTAAAATATATTGACATACAGACGAGTTGTTCATGTAATTATTTTCAGATTTTCCCTCCATCCATGCCAAATTTACAACAACAAAAAAATCTTGGACTATTTAATACGTTTAGCCAATTATGCATGGAATTCAAAGTAATCCAGTTCAATATTATGTGATACACTGAAATTGAATAATCTGCTTTTCAAGGTAAACCTTCTTTCTATTCTCATGGCTTCGTTTGCTGCATTTCAAGGGCGTCAAAGACCGTACAGGATCATATTTGCACCCACACTCTGTTCACACCCCCCCTTGTGCAAACTCTTTACATGCTTCATTATTTTCACTTAATGCAACATATGTTAACAATCAATCCTCTTATCTTGATGGTGAAAAATGATCCACAATAGCACAAACTCATCAGTGGTCGCAATAGAATTCAGCAATTTGCAACAACATGTATCTTTATTTAGTCTGAGTACATTGCGTGTACTGCATGTGACTGAATGTTAATGTGCTTGCTATAAAACCTACAGTTCCCTGTTTTTGACTCCATATTGCTTTTGCTGTGAAACTATTAAGTTGATGTAAGCGATGCGTTGGACTCATTTAGCCATCTTTATGTGTTTTAAGCCCTTGCCTCCACTTCTCATCACCTCCTCCCTATGCTCTCTGACTCCCATCCATGGTCATGCAGTGTAAGATGAAGGACCCAGAAAAAATGTTGTTATAAAAATATATTATTGAAGAGTTCCCCATGTCTTAGAAAATTTCAGTGGCTATATTTTTTGAAGAAATAATCTATTTCCCTCTCTTTCTCTCCCTGGGCTTTATACTCCCTCTCTTTTTGTCTCTCTATTTGCCAGCTTGAAATTTGATAACATTCAAGACTGTGGCAGAGGGCTAAAAGCAAGGAGGGGAAAAGGGTTAGGAGGGAAGAGGGCGTGATTGAGGGAGGGATGGTGGCAGGGGGAATGGGTTGAGATTTGCAAACAAATTTAATAACTGCCCCTGCAGAATCAAATCACTTTGCCGAGTTTTGAATTGCTCACCTCCTCGAAAAAGAATGAGGGTGATGAGAGAAGGGGATATTGAATACAGAGAGGGTGTGATGGGTGGACAGGAGGCGCTGGAATTTGACACATTACATCAATTTCAGAAACTGCAGCTATGAAAGTGTTTGGCTACAACCTGAATACCTGGAAGACAAGTGTATGGAACTCATGAGCGCAAAGACAAATAGGCTGGATGTAAACTTTTCAACAGTGAAGATGGTGAAGAGAGAAAATAATGCAAGAGAAAATAATGTATTAAAAGTAGTTGTGTACAAGAACAAATGTTTATCTTTTGCTATCACATCTCGTATATGTGTAAGTTACTCTAAAACATTTTTCCACTAACTTGTCAAAAGGCGACACTGTGTCCGAGCGGTTAGTACGTCCGCTTCACAGTTCTGAGGCAAGGCAAGGCAAGGCAAATTTATTTACATAGCACAATTCAACACAAGGCAATTCAAAGTGCTTTACATCACATGAAGACCATAAAAATCACATTTAAATCAACACAACATAAAAACCAAGACAAAAGATCACATTTAATCACAGAATAAAAATAAATAAATAAAAATAAAACAAAAACTACTACTAATAATAATAATTGAAATCAGCAATGGAGATAAGCACAAGAGGAACAGAAAGCAGATAGATTGAATTATATAGACAGTTATGGATATGCAGTGCTAAACAAAAGCGTTTTTAGCTCTGATTTAAAGGAGCTAACAGTTTGAGCATACTTCAGACGTTCGGGTAACTTGTTCCAGAGGTGAGGAGCATAATAACTAAATGCTGCCTCACCCTGCTTGGTTCTTGTTCTTGGAACATGGAGAAGACCGGTTCCAGACGACCTTAGGGGTCTAGATGTCTCATAGGAACCTAACAAGTCAAGCATGTATTTTGGTCCAAGGCCGTTAAGTGTTTTGTAGACGAGCAGTAGTATTTTATAGTCTATCCTTTGACTCACTGGAAGCCAGTGTAGCGATTTCAAAACCGGTGTAATGTGGTCCAGCTTCCTTGTATTTGTGAGGACTCTGGCTGCAGCATTCTGTACTAGCTGCAGCTTCCTGACTGATTTTTTATCAAGACCTGTAAATATACCGTTGCAGTAGTCCAATCTGCTGAAAATGAATGCATGCATAAGTTTTTCCATGTCTTGTTGAGTCAGAAGCCCCTTAATTCTGGTTATAGTTTTTAGGTGGTAATTAGCGGATTTAGTGACGGACTTTAGATGGCTATCAAATTTTAGGTCTGAGTCAATAATTACGCCAAGGTTTCTGACTTGATTTGTAGCTGTAAGTGACATTGTGCTAAGTTGGCCGTTTATCTTTGACCTTTCCTTTTTCGGCCTAAAAATGATCACCTCTGTCTTCTCCACATTTAACTGGAGAAAATTCTGGCACATCCATTCATTGATTTGATGAATGCATTTGCCCAGGGAGACTAAGGGACTATAATCATGTGGGGACACAGAAATGTACAGTTGTGTGTCATCTGCATAGGCGTGATATGAGATGTCATACTGTTCCATTATCTGAGCTAACGGAAGCATATAGATGTTAAATAAGAGTGGTCCAAGAATTGACCCTTGAGGGACTCCACACGTGAATTTGGTTCATTCTGACTGATAGTTTCCGATCGACACAAAGAAATCCCTATCATGTAAATAGGATGTGAACCACTGAAGAATAGTGTCACTAAGCCCTACCCACTGTTCCAATCTGCTGAGTAGTATGTTGTGATCAACTGTGTCAAATGCGGCGCTGAGATCCAATAGTAGCAGAACAGATGATTTGCCTGCATCGGTATTCCGACGAATATCATTTAGGACTTTGATAAGTACGGTCTCGGTGCTGTGTTGTGGCCGAAATCCAGACTGAAATGAGTTAAAAATATTGTTTTGCATCATAAAAGTCTGGATCTGTTCAAACACAACCCTTTCGATAATTTTCCCCAGGAATGTCAGATTTGATATTGGCCTGTAATTACTAATGGTTGAGGCATCCAGATTAGGTTTTTTTAGGAGAGGTTTTATTACTGCAGTTGTTAAAGTCTGAGGAAACTCTCCTGTTTGGTATTTATAATCTGAAGTATGTCTGGGGCTATGCAATGAAAAACAGTTTTGAAAAAGTTTGAAGGAAGGATGTCAAGGCAGGATGTTGTGGGCTTTAATTTCGACACAATTTCTGTTAAAGTGGCATAGTCCAAGAGGCTAAACTGTCTAAGATTGACGTGGGGATCATTTTGGGAGGCGTTTAGTGTAACATTTGTTAATCTGGGGTTGCAGTCTGTCTGTCTAATCTGTAGTACTTTGTGTGTAAAGAATGCTGCGAAATTGTTACAGAACACCTCAGATGCCAATTCCTGAGGTATTGATGCTTGTGGGTTTGTCAGTTTGTCGACAACAGAAAATAGTGTGCGAGTATTGTTGGTGTTTCTACTAATGATCTCTGAAAAATATGACTGTCTAGCATTTTTCAGTTCCTGGTTGTATTTGCGAAGACTCTCTTTGTAGATATCATAAAAAACTAGGATTTGTTTTTTCGCCATCTCCGTTCTGCTCGTCTACAAACTTGCTTTTGTCTTATAGCTAGTATGGCATTTCTCCAGGGTGACCTCTTCTTTCTTGACAAAGTTTTTGTCTTAATTGGGGCAATAGTGTCCATTACACTAATCACACTGGAACTGAAACTATTTACAAGTTCTTCCACTGGAGCTATTGTAGGGGTTAATGATGAGGCATAGGCCTGTGTGAATAACGCACATGTGTTATCACTTATGTAACGCTTCCTAATCACCTCGGTTTCCCTTTTCAGAGGATGGACGGGGTGGTCATTTTAAACATAATGCAGTAGTGATCAGACAGAGCAACATCATTCACTGTGACCTCAGAGATGTTAAGACCTTTGGATATTATTAAGTCCAGTATGTGCCCTCTGTTATGTGTTGGAACTGTGACATGCCGAGACAAACCAAATGTATCCAAAATATTTAAAAGCTCTCTAGCACATCCGTCTTCAGGATTATCAACATGAATGTTAAAGTCACCCACTAAAACAACACAATCAAAGTCCATGCAGACGGAAGACAGTATTTTGGTAAACTCATCAAAAAACATTGTGTTATACTTCGGTGGTCTGTAAATTGTTACCAAGGCAGCTCTGCAAGGGCTTTTTAGCTGAATGACAATATATTCAAAGGAATCAAACTGACCACATGAAATATTCGTGCATTGAAAACTGTCCCCGATCAGACTGGCAACCCCACCTCCAAAACATGGCTTCCTCCATAGAAGGATAATACCGTGTAGTTCCAGAGTTGTAGTGTTTTGGCTTTGCCCCGAGAGAATTCCAGGGGAGGCTGGTTGGTTTGTTGCCATCTTCCCCTGGCACCTGTCGGGTGTGACAAGTACAGGGTGGAAGCGAAGACATGAACTTGAGGAGATCAAGAGACTGGTTAACCTTGCTATCTAGATCCATGGAGTCCCAATCAGGTTGACTCATTATTCCATCCAAACTAAGTCGTCGGCGGGGTGGCTTCCGGGACTGTGGGGATTTAGGCCTTGATGAGGCCTTAGCCTGACTGAGTCGGTGGAGTGGTGGCGTCTTGGAGTGTGAGGATTTGGTGCTGGATGGGGCCTTATCCTGGAGTCGGCGGCGTGGTGGCGTCTTGGAGTGTGAGGATTTGGGGCTGGATGGGGCCTTATCCTGGAGTCGGCGGCGTGGTGGCGTCTTGGAGTGTGAGGATTTGGGGCTGGATGGGGCCTTAGCCTGGAGTCGGCCTGAGAGCAAAAATCCCAGGCTATGGCCTTCCTTTGTGGAGTTTGCATGATCTCCCCGTGCCTGAGTGGGGTTTTTCTGTGAACTCCTGTTTCCTCCCACATCCCAAAAACATGCCTGGTAGGCTGACTGCACATTCAAATTGTCCATAGGTATGAGGATGTGTGAATGGGTTGTTGTCTCATTTTGCCCTGTGATATCCTGACAGCTCGTTCAGAGTGTACCCTGCCTACTGCCCATAGTTAGTTGGGATTGGCTCTAGCAGTCCTGCAAGCCTTGTGAGGATAAGTGGCACGGAAGATGAATGAGTGAATAACTTGTCGAAAATAACCAAGTTTGTTATTGTATGGCATGGTATACAATGCAGGGGTCCCCAACCACCGGTTCAGTCCGAGAGCCACTTTGCATATTTTCCTTTTAAATTATTTGAGCACCATTGACACTCTGTCACACTTAGACAAGATGAGCGGACTCAGATGCCGAATTCAGCCTTTTAATAACATAAATGGTCAGCGGTAGGTACAAACTGAGGGCGCTCCAGCAGGAGGAAATAACAGGCTATTAAACAAAAATAATACAAACGAGAAACAAGAGAGCCAGGCAAAATGCACTGGAGTTTACAACTACAACAAAAGGCTATGCATGAGGCACAAAATAACAAAGAGCTATGGCAGAATACTATGAACAACTTACAACTTAGAATATCTTTCGCTATGAACTGGCTTTGGTGGCAACGAAGGGCGAAGACACTTTGGCACAAGACTAGGGAGTGACAAACAATTGAAGCACATGGGGAATGTGGCACAGATGGGAACAATAGGTAATCACAATCAGAGACAGGTGAGAAAGCAGGAAGGATGAGTGGTGGAAACAGGAGGTTGAGCCTTCAAAATAAAGCAGGAAGTGACAACAATATACCAAGACATGACAACCCACACCCAGGCGTGACACACTCAAGTATAGAGATCTAGATCCAATAGTGCACAGCACCTCAGTGTTGCGAGATCACAACAGTCTCCAGCGTAGACCGTAACTATATCACGCCCATTTTGGCAGGAACCTTCCCAATCTGTCAACACTGCTGCACCTACGCACTCATTGAACATGTGCTTTTCATACAACAAATATGGCGTATATTTCTGCAACTCTTTTTTTTTTTCATAGCAGTGCCAACAGCGCTTGGTGTGCGATAAACAGACTTCCGTGAGCCGTCGGAACACTGTGCGTAACGACAATGGTGCCTTGTGTGCACCGGGCATATAGGCCTTTTAAGATAAGTGCCAGTCGTGCCCAGCATTCAGCACAGAAACCCATTCGTTTTATATGTGGGTCGTTTCCTGAGCTGTGGGACACTTGAAAAGTGGCTCTCGCACCACATTCTCACCAAAACTATCTCTTTAATTCACCACATACTCGTTGCAATAATTAAAGTGATGACTTTCTCGTGCAACAATGAAAAATAAATGCATTCCGATTGGGATTTTGTTTCCTGGCTGCAGCGAGGTGTATCGTTTGCTGTCATCCGCACTCCACCGGTCCCCAAGAAAAAGGTTAGGGAACGCTGATATAATGGACACACGAGCCATCACTATAGGTAGCAATAGGTACATTGCTGGCCAAAAGTATTGGCACCCCTTCAATTCTGTCAGATAATGCTGAATTTTTCCCAGAAAATAATTGCAATTACAAATGCTTTGGTAGAAATATCTTCATTTACTTTGCTTGCAATGAAAAAACACAAAAGAGAATGGATTTTTTAATTTATTAATCATTATCATTTTACACAAAACACCAAAAATGGGCCAGAGAAAAGTATTGGCACCCTTTGAAAAATCATGTGATGCTTCTCTAATTTGTGTAATTACCAGCACCTGTTACTTACCTGTGGCACATAACAAGTGGTGACAATAATTAAATCACACTTGCAGCTGGTTAAAATGGATTAAAGTTGACTCAACCTCTGTCCTGTGTCCTTGTATGCACCACATTGAGTATGGAGAAAAGAAAGACCAAACAACTGTCTGAGGACTTGAGAAGCAAAATTGTGAGGAAGCATGGGCAATTTCAAGGCTACAAGTACATGTTCAAAGACCTGAATGTTCCTGTGTCCACCGTGTGCAGTGTCATCAATAAGTGTAAAGCCCATGGCGCTGTGGCTAACCTTCCTAAATGTGGACGGAAAAGAAAAATTGACGAGAGATTTCAACGAAAGATTGTGCGGATGGTGGATAAAAAACCTCGACTAACATCCAAACAAGTACTAGCTGTCCTGCAGTCCGAGGGTAAAACAGTGTCAACCCGTAGTATCCCTCAGCATCCGAATGAATAGAGACTATATGGTAGGATACCCAGGAAGACCCCACTTCTGACCCAGAGACATAAAAAAGCCAGACTGGAGTTTGACAAAACTTACCTGAGAAAGCCAAAAACGTTTTGGAAGAATGTTCTCAGGTTAGATGAGACAAAGGTAAAGCTTTTTGGGAAAGGCATCAACATACAGTTTACAGGGGAAAAAAACGAGGCCTTCAAAGAGAAGAACGCGGGTCCCCACAGTCAAACATAGCGGAGGTTCCCTGATGTTTTGTGGTTGCTTTGCTTTCTCTGGCACTGGACTGCTTGACCGTGTGCATGGCATTATGAAGTCTGAAGACTACCAGTAAATCTAGCAGCATAATGTAGGGCCCAGTGTGAGAAAACTTGGTCTCCCTCAGAGGTCATGGGTCTTCCAGCAGGACAATGACCCAAAACACACTTCAAAAAGCATTAGAAAATGGTTTGAAAGAAAGCACTGGAGACTTCTAAAGTGGCCAGCAATGAGTCCAGACCTGAATCCTATAGAACACCTGTGGAGAGATCTGAAAATGGCAGTTGGGAGAAGGCACCCTTCAAATCTCAGAGACCTGGAGCAGTTGGCCAAAGAAGTATGGTCTAAAATTCCAGCTGAGCATTGTTAGAAACTGTAGAAGAGCTTGAGAAAGTATTGACACAAAACAGTAGAAACAACACAATGTTTCATGGTGATGATAATCATCATAGTCGATATAATAAGTACAGGGATCCTTCTGCTGTAAATCCACCATATTTGTTTTGACTTTCCTTGTTTGACTTTTTCCTCATTTTTCTCCTTAAGGGCAGTCCTATCGGTTGATGTTAGGGTACAACGTCGCCGGTGGGGGGCTGTCTCTTTTTACAAGATATCCCAAAAAACTGAGCATACTAGACTTTTCAAATTGGCATTACAGGGCTTTTCCAACACAAAATTGTTCATTAATAGATATGTCTGACCACAGGGTGACATATTTTGTACCCGACGAAAAATGCTGAGCCTTATCTGGCAAATCGTTCTTGATAGCAAATGGGGCCAATAACAGATCTAAAATCTTGACATCTGATCAAGGCCTAAAAGGATACTGTTCATTCTTTAATTTTCTAAACCGCTGGAGCGTATTCTGGCTGACTTTGGGAGGGATTACTCCTTGTATTGGCTGCCAGTCAATCAAAGGGCACAAACGGCAATACTGGCTAACTACTTAACTTGTACTGCCTGGAAGTCACCCCGTTTTTTTTTTTTTTTTTACCAATTTGACTCACCCACCGGTCATTTTAGGCTTCTCAGAGAAATGGCTGGGGTTTATTGATTCATCATTACTATGGCATCTTTAAAATTGGACACAAAGTTCCCCGGTAAATTAAAATTGGATATTGTGCCGTTTGTAATCACTCACTTCATGTGGCAAGGATACAATTTAGGCACTAAATGATAATGCTGTCCTTCTAGATTATGTATATTCAATTGGTTCTTGGACTGTAATACAGTGGTACCTCTACATACGAAGTTAATTCGTTCCAGGACCTTGTTTGTAAGTCGAAATTGGTCTATGTCGATCAGGATTTTCCAATGAGAATACATTGTGATTCCATTAATTCGTTCCACAGTCCAAAAACCTACACTAAATTCTTCATAAATAATGCTGGCACTATTACAAAAGGCAATTACACATGGAAAAACAAATACATTGTTAATAAAAAACTAAATAATAAAGTAATAATAATAACAATGCCTGTAATAATGTAACGAATCGGGTTCTAATGTGGCGGACGTGTTTTGTGTGCTGTACCTGAACGCACCGCGTCACTGACGTGACAGAGAGTGTGCGGTTAGTTGAGAACACCGTTTACTGTGTCGGACAGTAGGCATGTTGTGTTGGACAGGTTCTGAAATAAATGGTAAAAACCTGACAAAGTTGTCGATTTCTTTGGCAATCTTACCACGATAATAATCGTCACCTTAACTTATAAAGACTGGCGAATGGAGCTCGGAGGAGGACCATGGTATGAGGGGCCGTGTAAGACATTTTTCATTCTGACCCTCTCACACACATTCATTCTCCTCTCACATACATACATTCACATACCAGGTAGGTTCGAGACAAACAAGACCGCAGCGTGTCGATATGCTGTGAGGTGGCAGCCCCACCAACCAACTATCCTGCGGAGGGTTAAGAACCCACCCAGGAGAACCCCCCTTGTTGTGACGAAACTGACCAGAAAAAGAAGCCGGACTGCCCAACACAGTAAGAGACCCAAGCCTGCCCCCGACCAGCGAGTATGGATTAACCTTCATCTCAGGACCCGCATCGCCACCTGGAACGTCCAGACCCTCCTTCACCCGGTAGCAGCTACCCTACTATCCCGAGAGCTCTGCCATTATAACATCACACTGGCGGGGCTCTGTGAAGTTAGATGGCAGGAAAGTGGTGAAATAACAGCTGGAGACCACTGCTACATCTACAGCGGCCCGGAGAAACAAACGGGCCTCTATGATGTGGCCCTTGCCATCCCAAATGCCCTCCACAAATCCCTCATCAGCTGGACACCCACGAGCGACAGATTTCTATCTGCTCGCTTCCTCCACTGCCATGGCAAGATGACGATCATTGTCACCTATGCCCCCACGGATGTCGATGATGAGGAAGAGAAGGATGCATTGTACGACCAACTATACCAGGCAGCCGGCCAAGCCCCACCGCATGATATTACCATCGCACTGACGGATGTCAATGCCACTCTCTGCAGCAGCGACCGGTCGCATGGCTCACCTGTTGGCACCACCTTTGCCAACAGAACAACAAACGACATTGGAAACCGCCTTCTCCTGTTCTGCCAACATAACAGCTTCTGTATAGTTGATATCTGGTTTCCCCAGAAACTAATCCACCAGTGGACATGGTACAAAGCAGACGGCAGAAAAAAGGAAAGAGCTGGACCACAACCTGATCTCTCGACGCTGGAAGTCGTTTGCCACCAACTGTTGGGTGTACCGTGGAGCCGAGCTTGGCAACGCAGACCACCGTCTCCTGGTGGCTCACCTTAGGCTAAAGCTTCGAGCCAACCAGTACAACAAGACTCAGCCCCACCTCAACTCTTCTGTCTTCGGGTACCCCAACATTGCCACGGACTTCAGCAATTCAATCCATCACACCTTTAACACCCTTGCTCGGGACCAAATGAGCGACTGGGAGACCTTTAGAGAAGGTGTCCTTCAGTCAGCCCAGAAGGTTCTCAGGAAATCACCATCACCCAAGAAGCCATGGAAGAGGCTCAACATCATTGAACATCGACGCGAGGCACCACTCTGAGGAAACCTGACGGAGTATCGCCGACTGAACTGTGCACAAAACGAGGCGATTGCCGAGAACAAGGAGTGGTTCTGGCAAGCCGAGGTTGAACAACTAGAGTCCACAGCCAAAAGTAACAACCTGAGCCGCGTTTACGATCTACTCCACCAAGCTCGCAATGGCCCCCACATCAAGTCAGCCCTGATTAAAGACTCTGTCGGCACCTCATAACAACACAGATAGACTGCCTTCAACGCTGGAAAGAGCACTTCCACCTCTTATTGCAGCACAACACTTAAATCAGAGATTCTCCGCCGGACACCCCTGGCAGCCGCTGCCCTCCAGTCTCTCTGGAAATCACTCTGGCGGCACCAAGCCATCTCACGGAAGACGAAGCTCCACATTTAAAACACCGCCGTACTCTCTATTTTCCTCCGAAACGTGGCCATTAAACAAGACACTGGCCGCAAGAATACTAGTAGATCGGTTTGACAGCAGGGCTCTCAGAACCATCGAGAATATATGGTGACCCCAGAAAATCTCCAACAAAACCCTGCGAGCCCAAACAAATCAGCCCAGAGCCTCCCGCCTGGTTGAACAGTGCCGAATCCGCTGAGTTACCAATGTTTTCCATCTTCCTCCTGACCACCTGACAAGAGCCATCCTGAAGTTTGAGCCAAAGGCTGCAGGCTGGAGACGTCCACGAGGAAAGCCCCGCACTCGATGGCTTGACACCATCGCGGATGACCTCCAACAACACAGAGTTACCTTGAAGGATGCAAATCTGCTAGCACAAGACCGCAAGTACTGGAGGGGCCCAGCTCACCTGGTCAGCTCTACTCAATGGAACTGGAAACCAGCCCCAACGCAGGAGCCGTGATGATGATGACACACACATTCTTCTCTCACATGAATTTTTATTTTCACTTTCACACACATACATTCTCCTCTTACATTCATATATATTCTCCTCTCACATTCATATATTTTCACTCTCACATTCATACATTTTCATTCTCACATTCATACATTTTTACTTTCACATTCATATATTTTCACTCTCACGTTCATACATTTTCACTCTGTGAAATGTATGTATGTAGAAAGAAAATATATGTATATGAGAGAATATATAAGTATAAGAGTAAATACATATATGTGTGAGAGGTGAATATATGTGTGTGTGGGTGAAAGTATATATGTACTGTACAGTGCTGCTCAAAAGTTTGTGAACCCCCTCAACATTTTGGAATTTTCTATTATTTCAACCTGATTTCCTAATCAATCAATTCAGTAGTTTTTTTTTGTTTTTTTAACAGTTGTGTTGTCGAGACTAAATTAAAAAGAGTTTTCATCAACTGATGTAGGTGCAAAATTGAATTGTTTGGTCACAACCAAAACCGCCATGTCTGGCGAAAAGTCAACACTGCATACCACCAAAAGAACCTTCTCCCAACAGTGAAGCATGGAGGTGGGAATGTCAAGATCTGGGCTTGCTTTTCATCCTCAGGACCTGGACAACTCCACATAGTCCAGGGAATCATGAATTCTGAGGAATATTGTCAAATCCTAGAACATAACCTGACGCCATCTGTTTTGAAGTTAAAGCTTGGCAGAAGGTGGATCATGCAACATGATAATGATCCAAAGCATTCCAGCAATACAACCAAGGAATGGCTGAAAAAGAAGAAGATTCGTGTTCTGGACTGGCCCAGTCAAAGTCCTGACCTAAATCCCATTGAAATGCTGTGGCGGGACCTGAAGCGAGCAGTTCATGCCAGACGCCCATCAAACCTCTCTCAACTGACTGCGTTCTGCAAGGAAGAATGGGCAAAAATCCCCCAAAGTAGATGTGAGAGGCTGATTAGTCACTACAGAAACCGTTTGGTTGAGGTAATCTCTGCAAAAGGAGGCGCAATATCCTATTAACTGAAGGGGTTCACATACTTTTGCACACATGATATCTGAGTTTTTCTTAAATCAACCACTTTTGTTAAATAAAGAATGACAATATAACTATTTCTTTTGTTTCAGTCCATTATTTGGAATGTCAGTATTGTGGATTTGGGTATAACTTAACATTTAATAAGGTTATTTTAGTTTTTTTTACAAAAAATCTGACCATCGCTGTGGGGTTCACAAACTTTCGAGCAGCACTGTATGTGTGAGTGAAAGTATAGTAGAAACGGAAGTAGTGGAAACAGAAGGCAGCTCTGACTGGCTAGCTCTGATTGGCTGGGAACCTGAAGCAGATTCCTGTTGAGGCGGATCAACATGGAAGAGGAGACGCACTTCGGCAAGCAGTTGGGCTATTACAGTTTTTCTCGATTGCTAAAGCACAATTTCTCGATCTCTGAGCACAATGACCAGTTGCCTGAACACATTTAACAAATCAGGCCCCTAGTTGGATAAACTATAAACACATTTCACCTCAATCTCAGATTTCACAAAACTCTAAACACATTTGTACTTCTCTAAACACATTCATACTTACGCTAAACACTTTTGCACTTGCTAAAACACATTTTGCCCAATCATATGAACACATTCTCATTTACTGAACACATTTTTCTCACACAATGCAAAATGGTAGACTCAGACATCAAAAGTTAAACACAATGAAAGCACGGGCGTCATTGCTTAAACACGGTGACTCAAAATTGAAGACACGTGACACCAATTTTGAAGGTATTGGCAGAGTCAGCGCGGCCACCATAGACAGAGTCCTCCGTTGACAAAAGCTACGCATGAAGCAAGCGTATAGAGTTCCCTTTGAGCGTAACTCAGACAGAATCAAAGAGCTATGTTTCCAGTATGTGCAAGTAAGTATACATACGGGTACACAATGTTGATTGTTTACAGTACAGTGGGTGTACAAGATCACTGTACTGCACAGTAGCCCACAGTGTACTGTGGTACTCCTTTTGTGACACTACCCATACTCTATTCATTTCCACAGAGAATCTTGGGGTTGGACGCCGTGATGAGACCTCATAAATACATCCTCCTGGATGAGGCTGGCTTTAACCTCACCAAGAGAAGGAAGAGAGTTCGTAACATAATTGGCCAAAGAGCAATTGTGGATGTTCCTGGCCAACGTGGGGGGAATTATCTCCCTATGTGCAGCCATGACCTTAGAAGGGCTTCTCCACAGGCATGCTCTCCTTGGGTCTTTCAACATCCAGCGTCTCCTCACATTCCTGGGAGAGCTACGGGACATCCTGATTGACCGTGAGCAGCAGAATTTGGTTCCAGCACAGCCTCCTCGTATCTATGTCATCACCTGGGACAAGGCCGGTTTTCACCGCACCAACCAGTTAAGACAGCGGTTCCATATACACAAACAATTCCTCAATGTATGTCTGCCACACTACTCACCTTACCTAAACCCCATAGAGGAGTTCTTCACATCATGGCGGTGGAAAGTGAATGACCAGGAACCATATAGTAGAGAGAACCTCCTCAGGGCCACGGACCTGGCCTGTGATGATGTGGGGGATTACTCAGTCTGGGTCAGGCATGCCAGAAATTTCTTCCCCCGCTGCCTGGTGAGGGAAAACTTGCGTGTGATGTGGATGAGGTCCTGTGGCCTGACACCACCCGACAACGTAATGCGCAGGCCCGTGCACAGTGCCCCGCACTGGTCCCCGCACAGGCTCCTGCACAGGCGCCCCCACAGACCCTATAGTACCTCTTTACCGTACATGCAAGAATTTGTGACATGTATCCCCACGTATGCTCTTGTTCTGTTCTGATTTTTTTTTTTTTTTTTTTTTTTTGAGAAAAGTACGTTTGTACAGGTTGTCATCAATAAATGGGGTTCAATTCCCCCCAAAATAATCTGTGAGTTACTAATGATTACTATACAGATGCGATTACTATACAGATGATGGGGTACTTAGAACATCACACCCTGAACATTGTGTTTTCAATTTTTATTGAAGTGTGCGATAGATATTCAATAGTGTTTACATTTTTGCAAGCTGAGAGGACCATTTTGTTGTCAAAGTTTGGTTTGGGCCATTGGAGCATAAGTTTTGTGGTGAAAGTTTGGGTTTTGTGGTTGAAAGTTTGGGTTTTGGATTGAGAGTTTTGTTTTAATATTACGAGTTTCGTTAAAATAATAATATGATTTTAGTAATTTAATCTTTGGTCCTTTTAGTATTTACATTTCATCTGAAGAGATAGAAAATAAAAGTGCCGTCTCAACCAGAATGAGACCTCTTTATGCAGTCTCCGTCTGTGATATGCATATCTGATTAATTTGTAACTCTTGATCAAATAAACTGTGGTGGTCCTTAACCGGACTCTCCTCTACGTTTACTTTTATAAATTTTCCTGTTTTGACATATGGGATGAGAGTGGCATGTGGACCTGGGAGTACACCTCCTGCTCGTCAGTAATCGCCACTGCCTTTGAGGAGCGGCCTGGGCAGCAAGCAGATGTCAGATGATTCTGCCAGTCACCATTGGAACATTGGCCAACGAAGCATGTGGTTTTTGACTCTTGTTTTTTAACCCTTGAATTATCTTTTTGCTTTCAGGACACCCACCCAGTTTAGAAGAAGCCAGCTGCCACAGCCAGTTACTGACCCATCGTCCCCGCCAGCCACCCAACACCCTAAATTACTTCACTGTCCATCTAAATCCTGGTGTTACTTTGGTCCACATTGGCTTCGCCTACCCAGCCCTAACAGAAACTACATTATTAATACACACCAAAACTCAACTCTCAACTCAATTTTATTTGTTAAGGACTTTAAAATAACAGATGTTGGCACAAAGCGCTGTACATCATGTGCGAGGATAAAAAGAAACAGTAAAATAAAAAAAGAATCACATTTCATGCAGGGTTAAAGGCAAGGGACTAAAAGG
Organism: Corythoichthys intestinalis; assembly: GCF_030265065.1. Classification (NCBI taxonomy): domain Eukaryota; kingdom Metazoa; phylum Chordata; class Actinopteri; order Syngnathiformes; family Syngnathidae; genus Corythoichthys; species Corythoichthys intestinalis. The sequence continues at coordinate 38,286,459 of NC_080400.1, forward strand.
GAGTTTCTGTACTTGTTTGTAGAAAAAACAGACAATGATGGACATTGTCTTATGTGCAAAGGTAACTCATTCTGGAGTCTTGGACCAGCAACAGAGAAAACCCTGCCTCCTCTGAGCTTTCAATTTGTAGCCAGTTCCTCCAGGAGGAGAAGGTTGGCTGACCTGAGAATTACAGTATAGCAAGAGCATATGTGTGGAAGAGCTCAGGTCATGTTGTGTTTTAAAAACAAAATAATATAAAACTGGCTCTAAATTCCCTTGACAACCAACGAAGGGGCGTTAAAGTTGGAATAATTTGCTCCCACTTTTGTGTTCCAGTTAAAAGTCATGCAGCAGCATTCTGCACTAATTAGAGATGCTCAATGAAGGACTGGGAGACCCCAAAATAAAGTGCATTGCAGTAGTCCAGCGTGGCTTTGTCCTCCAAAGTGCTGACTAGCTTAAAACTGTTTACTTTTGTGAGCTGCCCAATTTTAAAGAAACTAACCATTTAACCTAATGCATCAAGTGTGAAAACACCTTAAACTAGAAGCTGACTGATTGTGCATATGTATGTGTGAAGTGTATTTGTATAAGCAATAATGATGATGAACACACAAACTCACTGACAAAGATGATTATCCAATGTAAGGAAAGCCTCACCACCCACGTCTATGACAGTCTGCCAATCTGCCAACATGCTCTGTTTCCCCATCGCTGCTCTCCGCAAATTAAGTGCGTGTAATCATCAATCATGTAGTTTATTTTTTATTTATTTATTTATTTATTTATTTATTTATTTATTTTTGTGAGTGGTAGTAAATTAATTAGATTGGTTTTCATTTTGAGAATGCTGCATAATGTGTTGTTACGAGTTTTATTGTTTACTGTATAAACTGATCATGGAAAGCATCTTTACAGTGGTTACACTCCATTATATTGAAAATAATGCCCATAGAATCATTCATAAATTTAAATTCTTAAATGTTTTCTCCAAAGGCAGCATGGGGACTATGTGGTAAGCACACTGACTCTATAATTCCGAGGTTGGGGTTCAGTTTTAGGCAATGGTCTTCCTGTGTGAAATTTGCATTTATCCACTATGCTTGCATTGTATTGAGCTTTGAATTTCACAACCAATAATTTGTTAAACGTTTCCTCACAAAATACATTTTCCACAGTGTATTAAATAAAGCAAGTCAACTTTAAATATTTTTGAAAAATATTATATATTTAGCATATGTTGTTTCCGCCCATGCACAAAGATATTTGCCACATGATTGCTTAGTGACCTGTCCAGGGTGCACATTGCCTTTCACCCAAAGTCTGTAGGGATCAGCTTTGGATCATCTGCGACTAAGAGGTGATCAGAGAAGGGGGTCAAACAGCATAAAAAATGTGATGAATATTCTCCAAGACTAGTTGTAAAACTAGTTATAAAACATCATTGTGATCAGAAATTAACTCAATCTACAATTTAACCCGACTCTTTTAATGATATTCACATTTACCTTTAATGTAATGTAATGGCTAAAAATGATAGGGTTTGGGCCTTCAATGACTTTGACCTGACCAGAATTACCTAAAACCCTTGGGAATTATTTCTTAGCCAACCTAATGACTCCTCTTTTCTGTCGTGGTGTGAATTACTGGCCATTTGATTGGTTACAGATATTTTACTGTCACCAGTGTAGTTAATTGCTGCTCTAAAATCATTTTAATAAGAACAAATGCCCTCAACAGTCGCTCTCCCGCTTCCGCTCTTTGCAGATATATTGAGTGCAGAGACATTGGGACTCTCACATTAATGAGTATACAGTGACCCCTCTTTCTAATTACCATCCCCAATTACATGTTACAATCATAGAAACCCAGGGCTACTAAGAGCGTATTTGTAAATCAACAGGCAAACAGATTGAAAATGGTCAAGCCCTTCATCTGGAGCTCTTGCCAAACCCTTAGTCTCTTTAATTAACAGATAATCTATTGTTGATAAATAAATACATTAAAAATTCAACTGGCAACCTCAGATACACATTCGTTTTTGTAACTAATGAGTAATCAATAGCTAGTTTGCAAGACAGACCTTTTATATCCCTATCGGGATGGTCATAGTAAGTGTGTATGTAGCCATAGAAAGCAGAATTTGAAAGCCAAGTGTATTACCAAGATCTAATAAGTAAAAGGTTTCCAAGACATCTATTGTTTCATCTCAACAAGACACGTGTGTAGGTTACTGCAATCATGCAATATAGTTTTACGAGCATGTATAACTAGGTATTTTCAAGATAGCAGTAAAAGCTAACGTTACAGTGTATCATAAAGTGAGTACACCCCTCGCATTTCGCAGATATTTAAGTATATCTTTTCATGGGACAACAGTGACAAAATAACACTTTGACGCAATGAAAAGTAGTCTGTGTGCAGCTTATGTAATAGAGTTAATTTATTTTCCCCTCAAAATAACTCAAAATATAGCCATTAATATCTATGTCATATTTGTTCGAGTTCTCAGTTCTTTTTCCTATATTCAGCACCTGATTGAGCCAGATGGGCGTGGTAATGCGACACACCTGTGCTGCATTAGGAAAGCTTGATATTTAAGGAAGCCTGTCACCATCTGCAAGTGTCGGACTATTACATGCCAACCTGCTTGCTTACCGCTGTGTGCATCATCTCGAGTTCTACTTGCCATTTACGGTTGTATTCTTTGTTATCACATTGTTGTGCTAGTATTTTTGTTGGACTTTGCTATCATTTAGTTTAGCCTTTTTCCGGCCCTTGTGCCTTCTCCTTAGTTTACTCGCCGACTAGGTTTGTGCCATTTTTATTTTGTATTTTGTCTCGCGTGTTCTGGCGTGCTCCCTTAGTTCTCGTTTTGTAATAAATACGACAAACTTCCACCTCTGTGTTGGATCCATGCTTAACGGCTTGCCGTGTCATAACAGAATAGTCCGACCACATGGATCCCACAGACTTGGAGGGTGTTCACAATGCTCTGGCTGGTCACGACCGCATGATCGGTAAACATGAGCAATCGTTGCGCGAATTAGTGCGTTTGATCGGTTCTTTAACCGCAAGAATTGAAAACATGGCATCCCCTATACAAACTAGTGCTACTAGTAATATGGCCGCAGCGTCTGAACAATCCACCCCACCGGCGTCATTTCGAGAGCCGGTATTGCCACACCCCTGTCGTTACGAAGGCGAGTCTGGCGCATGCCGACAATTTTTACACCAGTGCTCCCTCGTCTTTGATCAACAGCCATACACGTTTGCTAGTGATAGATCCTGGGTAGCATACGCTATGAGTCTACTCACCGGTAAAGCAGCTACATGGGCCATGGCGGTAAGCAACACAAGGCCCGCGATCCGTAATTCATTCGAAACTTTTGAGGCGGAGTTCGTGACAGTTTTTGATCATCCGGTTAGAGGCAAGGAGGCAGCCAGCCGCCTGCTGGATTTTTTTCAGGGCGATCTGTCCGCAGCTGACTACTCCATTCAGTTCCGCATTTTGGCGGCGGAGTGCGGGTTTGGTGACGCAGCGCTGTGTGGAATTTTTCGGCGAGGGCTGTCTTCTAAAATCAAAGATGAGCTGGCTTCCCGGGACGGATCTTCAAGTCTGGAGGAGCTGATTTCCTTATCCGTCTCTCTGGATGGTCGGCTGAAAGAACGCGAGAGGGAACGAGCCATGGAGCACCGGGGATATCCGTGGTCGTCGCCGAGGAGCTGCCCGACTGCCATCGGTGAGGACGGCTTCGTTGAGTTACCGGTCGTCCGGGCGCCGTCGCAGAGTCCAGGTTCGATGAGGGAGGAGTCCATGCGAATCGGCGGTGGGCGTCTCTCTGCAGCGGAGCGACGGAGACGGATGAGAGCAGGTGTGTGTCTCTACTGTGGTTTGCCGGGGCACCGTCTCGCCACCTGTGACGTGATCCCCTCGCGTCGACCTGGATCTGCTCTCCCTGGGGTTCGCCTTCCCCGAGGGGGGACAAGGTTCGTGCACGACAACGTCCCATCAAGTGAGTCTCATCACGGAGAGTTAAAAGAACAAATAAAACCCCAGGATATTACGCGACTGCAATTACAGGGGGAAATGTCGCATGGTGGGGTTAATATTGGGATTACTGCTCTGATTGATTCAGGGGCAGATGATTGTTTTGTAGACCGGAGTGTTGTAGAAGCTCTCAAATGTCCTTTAATAAAGCTAGCTAGACCCAAAAGGGTTTTGGACCTCGATGGGCGCTCCCTGGCGGACGTGAGGTTTATTACGGCGCCACTCAAAACTAGACTTTCAGGGAATCATTTTGAAATCCGTAGCTTTCTGGTTATGCCATGTAAATCGGCTCCAGTTGTGTTGGGGCTCTCCTGGTTAAAAGTGCACAACCCTAATATTGACTAGACCAAAACACAAATATTAACATGGAGTACATTTTGTTATTCGCACTGCTTGCGCTCTGCAAGTTTACTTCCCAGCCAAGCGCAGGCGCCTACCGAGCCAGTTGATTTGGGGAATGTTCCGGCCGAATACCATGACCTCAAACAAGTTTTTAGCACGGAGTGTGCTAAAACACTGCCACCGCACCGTCCGTACGATTGTGCGATTGAATTGTTGCCTAACGCCCCGCTACCTAGCTCTAGATTGTACCAGGTCTCTAAACCAGAGCAAGAGGCGATGAGGGAATACATCTCCTCTTCCTTGGCTGCTGGCCTTATACGCCCTTCATCTTCTCCTTTGGGGGCGGGGTTTTTCTTTGTCGGCAAAAAAGATGGGGGTCTTAGGCCGTGCATCGACTACCAGGGTCTCAATGAGATTACCGTTAAAAACAAATACCCGCTGCCGTTGTTAGATTCGGCTTTCGCCCCATTAAAATCGGCCACCATATTCACAAAATTAGATTTGCGCAGTGCTTACCACTTGGTCAGGATTCGTGAGGGAGATGAGTGGAAAACCGCCTTTAAAACCTCGCTCGGGCATTTTGAGTACCTTGTCATGCCTTTCGGTCTCACAAACGCACCTGCTGTATTCCAGGCTCTCATAAATGATGTATTGCGAGATATGTTAAACGTTTTCTGTTTTGTATACTTGGATGACATTTTAATTTTCTCAAGAAATGAGCAGGAACATTGCCAACATGTCCGCATGGTTCTACAAAGACTTCTCGAGAACAAATTATTTGTCAAGGCTGAGAAGTGCGAGTTTCACTGTGGGTCAATACAGTTTCTGGGTTTTATAGTGGAAAAAGGAAAGCTCAGGCCTGATCCAGCTAAGATCCAGGCAGTGGCAGAGTGGCCGACTCCCACGTCACGTAAGCACTTACAAAGGTTTCTTGGGTTCGCCAACTTTTACAGACGTTTTATTCGCAATTACAGTATGAGGGCCGAGCCGCTTACTAGACTGACTTCGAACAAACGGCCCTTTGCATGGTCTTCTGCGGCAGAGGCCGCATTTGTAGGTCTAAAACGTGCATTTACGAGCTCACCTGTCCTAGTCTACGCTGATTCTGATCTTCCTTTTGTGGTGGAGGTTGATGCATCGAGTTCCGGAGTGGGGGCCATTCTATCCCAGAGGTCTACGGTTGACCAGAGACTGCACCCCTGCGCATACTACTCCCGCCGCCTCAGCCCTGCAGAAGCAAATTACGATGTCGGCAACCGGGAGCTGCTCGCTATCGTACAGGCTTTGCAGGAATGGAGGCACTGGTTGGAGGGGACGGAAGAGCCGTTCCAAATACTCACGGACCACAAAAACTTGGAGTATCTTCGGGCTGCCAGGCGCCTCAACTCCCGCCAGGCCCATTGGGCGTTGTTCCTGACCCGCTTTAACTTTGTGATCACTTACCGTCCAGGGTCGAGGAACGGGAAGCCTGACGCCCTGTCAAGGGTGTATGAACCATTGGAAGAGGGTCCTTCGGATGAGCCGGTGGTGCCAGAGAACCTGATCGTTGGAGCACTGCGGTGGGAGGTCGAGCGTCTTGTGGAGAAGGCCTTGCGGGGTGTAAGGGTGCCTGGAGGCTGTCCCATTGGCAAGTTATTCGTACCAGACGCACAGCGCACAGGAGTGCTGAAGTGGGGCCACATTTCGAAGTTTGCATGTCACCCGGGCGTTTCCCGCACATTCTTTCTTGTGTCACAGAGGTTCTGGTGGCCAGGCATGCGCAAGGACATCATGGACTATGTCTCCGCTTGTACCATCTGCGCTCGAGGCAAGGCAGTTCATCGGCCACCTGCGGAATTGCTGAATCCACTCCCTGTTCCATCTCGCCCCTGGTCTCATGTTGCACTGGACTTCATCACTGACCTCCCATGATCCAGGGGCCATTCTGTCGTCTTGACCGTGGTGGACAGGTTCTCAAAGATGGCACACTTCATCGCGCTCCCCAAATTGCCTTCAGCTCTCGAGACTGCTGACCTGTTAGTGACTCATGTATTTCGGACTCACGGCATTCCATGTGACCTTGTGTCGGATAGAGGACCACAATTCATCTCGCGGGTTTGGGGATCATTCTGCAAGGCCTTGGGGGCCACGTCAAGCCGGTCCTCTGGTTACCACCCGCAGTCGAATGGGCAGACGGAACGGGTCAACCAGGAGCTGGAGGCTGCCCTTCGCTGTGTTTGCCAACTGTATCCATCCTCCTGGTCATCACACCTCCCTTGGGTGGAGTATGCCCACAACACCCTCGTTTGCTTGGCCACAGGGAGGTCACCATTTATGACTGCATACGGGTTCCAGCCTCCGTTGTTCCCGTCCCAGGAAGCCGAGGTGGTTGTGCCTTCTGTCCAGGTCCACCTGCGGAGGGCCCATAAAGTCTGGAGGGACGCAAGGGCTGCACTGGTCCGCACAGCAGCCCGCAACCGACAGATTGCTGACCGCCACAGAAGGCCTGCTCCAGTCTATCAACCGGGCCAAATGGTCTGGTTATCGACGCGGGATTTGCACCTTGCGGGGACGTCCAAGAAGTTGGGCCCTAGGTTCGTGGGCCCTTTTGCTGTGGACTCGGTGGTGAACCCTGTCGCGGTCAGGCTGAAGCTTCTTAATTCAATGAAGATTCACCAAGTCTTCCACGTGTCTCTGCTCAAGCCAGTCTCCACCTGTCCCCTGAACCCTCCGCCAGTGCCTCCTCCTGCTCCTCGTGTGGTCGATGGTGGGCCTGTGTATACAGTACGTACCATACTTGATTCTAGGAGGCGGGGTAGGGGTGTGCAGTACCTGGTCGACTGGGAAGGTTATGGCCCTGAGGAACGCCAATGGCTCCCCCGCTCCTGGATCCTCGATCCGTCGCTTCTGCGGGATTTCCACTCCCTCCATCCCACGAAACCAGGTGGTCCACCAGGGGGCATCCGTTGAGGGGGGGGTTCTGTCATATTTGTTCGAGTTCTCAGTTCTTTTTCCTATATTCAGCACCTGATTGAGCCAGATGGGCGTGGTAATGCGACACACCTGTGCTGCATTAGGAAAGCTTGATATTTAAGGAAGCCTTTCACCATCTGCAAGTGTCGGACTATTACATGCCAACCTGCTTGCTTACCGCTGTGTGCATCATCTCGAGTTCTACTTGCCATTTACGGTTGTATTCTTTGTTATCACATTGTTGTGCTAGTATTTTTGTTGGACTTTGCTATCATTTAGTTTAGCCTTTTTCCGGCCCTTGTGCCTTCTCCTTAGTTTACTCGCCGACTAGGTTCGTGCCATTTTTATTTTGTATTTTGTCTCGCGTGTTCTGGCGTGCTCCCTTAGTTCTCGTTTTGTAATAAATACGACAAACTTCCACCTCTGTGTTGGATCCATGCTTAACGGCTTGCCGTATCACAACAATCTAAACCTATGGCAACAAAAGTGAATATATCCCTATGAAAAAATATACATCCCTAAATGTCCAAATTCAGTATTGCTTGTCATTTTCCCTCAAAAATGTCATGTGACTCATTACAGGAGTGCTGTCAGCATTGCCGCAGAGATTGAAGAGGTGGGGGGTCAGCCTGGGTCACCCCAGGAGGAAGCCTCTTCTGCAGACGGTACACAAGAAAGCCCGCCCGTCTCATCAGACCATAGGACATGGTTCCAGTAATACATGTACTTTGGTGACACGTCATCAGCAAACTGTTTGCGGGATTGTCCCATGAAAAGATATACTTAAATATCTGCAGAAATGCGAGGGGTGTACTCACTTTTGTGATACACTGTATATACACCATACCATATTGCAAACCGAAAGCACAGGAACACTAAACACTGACCCTCGAGGTACTCCACAAGTAAATCGCATTGCCATGAATTAGGTGCAAAATATGGGAAAAGATTCAAGGCTTGCCAAGCTTGTAAGACCAATATATTTATTTCAAGGCAATCTAGTAGTAAGTTTTGTTCGACAGGGTCAAAGGCACTTAGGTCAAGCAGCAATAGCATTGATCAAGCATCAGAGTCCATACCAAGTAAAATATCATCAGGCACCTTTCCAAAAGTTTCTGAAAGGTTTCCTTTGGGGCAGGGGTTGGGAACCTTTTAGACAGAGAGAGCCAAAATAAAGCATATTTTCAAATGCTATTCCACAAGAGCCATACTGTGTATGTGTATGTACTGTATGTATATTAACACACATTGTATATTCTATGTTCTTTTGCCAGCTTGTCCGAATCTGTTTTGTAAGCACTTTCTTTCGTGAACGCATTTGAATACATGAAATGGGAGGCAGAGGGTGGTCAGACTCTGCTTTTACGAGCAGTCGCCAAGTTGCGATTAAAATAAATTTTGAGAAAACGACAAAGAAAGTCTAACATCATTACTTGGGTTGTTACTATCATTGCGCAGTTGTGCACTCACCACAAGGAAAATAAAAAATAGAGACATTGTTCCCCATATATTCCTGGAATAGAAAACAACAATCGTGGAAGACCAGGGGGACGTGTGTGTAACAATGGCTGAGATGGGCGGAGCCTTTCAGGGTGGTCTTTTCGTGAGTCTCGCTCTCCTGGAAGTGGCGACAATTTGACAGTCCATAAAGTCACGAAAGTGAAGCGCATGTGTGACTTGGGGTATCAAGTGGTTGCCTTTCATGGTTTAATTTTCCCCTATGTATTTTTTTAACTACCGTATTGGCCCGAATATAAGATGACCCTGATTAAATGACGACCCCCTCTTTTTCAAGACTCAATTTTGAAAAAAGACTTTTTTAAACTCCAAATTAAATTTTAAACAGAAAATAATTACAGTACATCTGAAACAAATGATTATAACGATATATTTGAGAGAAAAAGCATGTTATTTTGCCTTTTTCAAATCTTAATATCTGAACATTTAAATATGTAAACTAAAGTGCAATCACATTCGTAAATGAATGGCTTCTGGTTTTTGAAATGTAAATAAACCATTTTATTGTGATAAAACAACAAAATTGCAATAACTGCTTTAACCATCAAAGTGAAGTCTAACTGTAACTGTAGTCTTGAAACAAATCTGAATAAGGAAAAACATTGCAATAGAATAATGCAAACTGGTTGAAACATGAGAGTAGCTGAGATCTGTCATGACAGAACATCGCTTCAATGATATCTGGCGCCATCTAGCGTCGTGAATGGGTATAACGTCTACACCGCGAATATAAGAAGACCCCCACTTTTGCAGTCTTATTTCAATGCAAAAAACACCGTCTTATATTCGGGCCAATACGGTACTCCAGTTCACTTGGCATCAGTTCGGGAGGGGTCGATCCAGCCACTGGCCGAGTAGTGAGTTAACGCACGAGGCGATCTCGCCCATCTCCGCGCGACCCAACTTGAAGCATATTGTTGCGACGCACATTTGAAGTGTCCATACGAATGCGCCATCAGCTCATCATAGCTGGTTCATGTCAAGCGAGCCGGCGGGTTCCACATTTAAGATGACGGGTTGGCAGAGACCCATATGCGCTCAGCAAAAGAGCTATATATGGCTTGCAAGACATAGGTTCCCGACCCCTGTTTTAGGTTATGTAATCATTAAGCTGTTGTGCTCCGTTTTATTTTTTTATTTTTATTTTTTTTTCAAGAATATTCAAGATGAATGAATAGGACACATTTAAAGCTTGATCACTGGAATGGCAGGAAAAACAATGAAACAAAAAAAAATATATATATATATCAATTGAAATGAATTCAACTGTCAGTGGAGGTTTTTAAAATGATTACAAGTGAGATATTTGAGTTAAATCAGTTAAACTAATACCTTCTGCTTTGATGATTAGGTTTCTTTTACCATACTTGTAGGACTAGATGAGATAGAAACCAACTTCTATTCAGTCACGCTCCCAGCTTTCTGGAGATTGATCGGTATCAGCCATCTGCCTGACAGCTCCTGGATTAAATCTCATTCAGTAAACCTTGCAATTTGGTACTGAGTGAACGACAAGAGACAGACAAAGTAGGGAGAGACGAAAGAAATTGTGAAAAGCTGACTGAGGAGAGAAGGAGATAGCAAGAAATCTTGATGAAATGTCAATTAATTGTATCATTTTTTACTGTGCTAAAGAAACGCACAAAAAAATAGATTTTATCTGAAAACTAACCATATATTGAGGCATTCATGGATTGTATGATGCTCGCAGGGTTCTATACGCCATTGTTTTACTCCTTGTCTTACACACTGCCTGGAAACTTGAACATAAGATAGTGATACAGAAGATCATTAAGTTTACTATTTCTGGGTTGTTTGTTTTTTATTGGCACACAACCATTTTTATTTAAATCATATTCAAGCATGCAAGCAGTAGTCAGATCACCTTGCAGTGACAGGATGTCTCTTCACACTTCCGATTGTTTCAATTAACCTTCACGGATGTGTGATTTCGAGAGGACAGACTCAACAATTTGATGTGATCAAAGGTTGTTATATTTAATAATCTACAGTATGTATACTTTCTTTAACTAATTTATGGCTAGTGAAAGCAGAAGTCTCTTGAAAAAAATCATTTTTTTTCCACCTTTATTCACATTTTGAAGTTGCATTAATACTGTTATTAGCAACTAAAAATGTATGTAAACCTCGGTTGTTTTTGCTCACTAGCAAAAATAGATTATCAGTAGTAACAGAGAAAATTATCCAATTCTATTTAATTTGTCGAAACCTTTTTTTTCCCACAATTTATTAGTTTGTTCATTATATTATTAATACTGTAGTATAATGACAGGTACAGTTTTTTTTGTGATCTTTCACATTATGGCAGAAGCCAAAATAAATGTATAATCTCATTTTGTTACCAAAGCATGAATATGTATGACTCATGTGATTACATAGCTTTGTGTGTAATTAACAGACCAACATTCGACTCTGAGTTAAATTTGGGAGTAAACGTCAATATAATTACAGTAATCATACTGAGACACGATCAGCATTATTTACAGGATTCATACTTTTGTCACATTTTTGTTTGGTTGTGTGCTGTGGTATTCATATAAAATGCTTCAGTTGGGTAACATTGTGTTGGAGAACCCTGCAATAACAGAGAACTCTTTGTCCCCATAAACAGGATGGGGAGTTGAATACACTCATTCTAGAAAATAATTGAATAATATTTTACATCACATATTAAAATACCGTCAGGAAATGAACCACATATCATAATGAAGTAAAATGCAATTCAGTACATGTATTGAGACTTTAATAATAACTGTGAAGATCTTACATCTTAATTATGTAATCCTGTATATTTTAATTTTTCTTTCACATTTCTTGTACGTTTGCTGTTTTTTACAAGTTTTAATGATTGTATGGCATTGCTTGTCAAAATTTTTTTTTTTAAATCAAGGCAACGGTCCATCCATGCATCCATCATCTACCGCTTAATCCGGGGTTGGGTCGTGGGGGCCGCAGCTTTAGCAGGGAAGCTCAGACTTCCCTCTCCCCAGCCACTTCAACCAGCTCCTCCTGTTGGATCCCAAGGCGTTCCCAGGCCAGCCGAGACACATAGTTTCTCCAGCGTGTCCTTGGTCGTCCCCTGGGCCTCCCGCCGGTGGGACATGCCCCTCCACCTCTCCAGGGAGGCGTCCATACAGCATCCGGACCAGATGCCAGAGCCACCACAACTGGCTCCTCTCAACGTGGAGGGGTAGCGGCTCGACACAGAGTCCCTCCCAGATGACCGAGCTTCTCAACCATCTCTAAGGGAGAGCCCGGACACCCTGCGGAGGAAACTCATTTCAGCCACTTGTATCCGGAATTTTGTTCATTCGGTCATGAACCACAGCTCGTGGCCATAGGTGAGGGTAGGAACGTAGTTCGACTGGTAAATTGAGAGCTTTGACTTTCGGCTCAGCTCCTTCTTCACCACTACAGACCGGTGCAGAGTCCGCATCGCTGCAGACGCTGCACCAATCCGCCTGTCAATCTCCCGCCTCCTCCTACCCTCAGTCGTGAACAAGATACTTGAACTCCTCCACTTGGGGTCGGATGACATGCCCAGGCCGGAGAGGGCACGCCACCCATTTGTGACTGAGGACCATGGTCTCGGATTTGGAGGTGCTGAACTTCATCCCAACCTCTTCACACTCGGCTGCGTATCACTCCAGTGAGAGTTGAAGGTCAAGGCAATGGTGTCCATGCATTTTTTTTTGCTTTAAAAGTCACATAAAGTAGATCCAGTATTGCCATTAAATTCGAAAACAATACTTCTCATGGTCAATTTTTGAAACAGAAGAAAATTTGCAAAAAAACAAACAAAAAAACAAATACACAACGTCAATATTTAATAAACTATATTAAAGCTAGAAGAATAAAGTTTAAAAAATAAATAACTACAATTATTATTATTATTTTTAAATAGTAATAACTAGAGAGCTAAATACTGTGACTCCGTGCTGATATTTTAAATGCACGAATGGTGTTTCCATTGTATAATAGTATTGATAAACATGGGGCTTTACAATCAGGGACGCTGGCGCCCCCTTGATTTCTCTGGTCCATAAATTCTGTCGTACTTGTCATAACGACATCATTTTTTGACCAGCATATAGATGAATAGTAGCTCATACATGCAATGGCAATGGCAGCACTGTTCGATATTGACATCGTAACTAAAACGAGCTTTCCTAAGTGACTGGAAAAATCCAGTCAAAGTTCACGTCAGTGGCCGCCAACTTACATTTGCAAAGTTTCAAAAATATATCAACAAAATGACATCACAACAACAAGGCAAGGGTAGAAGAAGGTGTAGAACATCAGAAGAAGAGCATCCAGTCCTTTGGAGGCAAGTACACACGGTGACTCGTTAGGACCTCAGCCCCTCCCTCCTGAGACCTTGGCCACCTCCGGCAGGTGTGCATGTTTTATCCAATTTACACATTAGACGCCAAATGGGTGGGGCGGCCACAGGTACAGGCTATCACCATCAGCACCCATTAAAAGCCAGTGGGCGCCTCAACTTGTCTAGTGCAGCTGTCAGTTGCATCACGCCTTGTTTGCATTTTGTCTGCAGTTCCCGGCTCATGATTTTTGCTCTCGTCCTAGGACCTGTTTCTCCACGCCGCACATCCGAACCTCAAGCCTGAATTTCCCTGAGTCTTGTCTACCTCGTGCCTGTCGGAGTCCTCCGGATTCTCGCAACAATGAAACGTTGTTGATCTCAGTCAGTCGTGCCGTTGTCTGCATTTGGATCCCCTCAGTTCCACAAACCCTAACAGAATTATGCTGAATCTGATGAGTCCCCAAAAAGAGGGAAGACGGATTATGAAGAAGAGGATTTGATCAACAATGGCATTGATCCCCCCTCCCCCAAAAGGTAATAAAATGGAAAATAATATTGTTATTTATCATGAACATATCAAAGATTCAGTCAAATTATATAACATTTGAGCCATCCATACCTACCTTGAGCAAAGTGACCATCATTCACTTGTCCGTTGAATCAGTAACATCTTGTACTATTGCCCATGGAAAAAATGTGTTTTTACTGTTTGTAAACTGCTAAAATCCATTACAAACCTAAAAATTCATTGATCGGTTACAAACCTAAAAGTTCATTGATCAATTATGAGATTACATTATTATATTTTACTTTTATATGATACTCATGTGTGAATTTGAAAATACAGTGTGAAAATGGCTATTAGGAAATAATAGAATACATAATATTGTTTTTACTTTTCAGATCAACCCCCTTCCATAGCTCCAAGGGCTGAGACAGCCAGAAATTATTTACGCAGGGGCAGGGCAAGAGGTAGAGACAGAGGCATGAACAGACCCCTCCCGGATGCAGAAGATAGGCTGATCTGGAGAGAGGTGGATGATGGTAATGACCAGCCCCCACCACAGCCACACTTTCATTCTGGGTGAACCTGGGTGTCAACTCATCGCAATGGCCCAGTACACTCCGATCCAGATTTTCAAAGAATTCTGTGATTTTCTATGTTTGGTATTTATAAAACTTTAATTGATTATGACACTTTCAAAAATGTACAAAACATTGGAAAAGTTTGCGATATAATTGTTTGATTTAGGAATAAAAAGATGTACAAGTCATGTTTGAACTTTTTATTTATAGTTTATAAATACTCATAGAAAAATCAACCCCTGATTTCACTAGAAATGCTTTTGACCTAACAAAAAAGTTAGGTCAAAGGCAAGAAATGGCAACTCTACAAACAATATAAGACGCTTGTTAAATCTTATTAATATTGCACAGAATTATAAACAGAAAGCAATTATCCTCTCTTTGGACGCAGAAAAAGCATTTGACAAAGTCAACTGGTTTTTTCTCTTCAAAGTTTTGGAAAAATTTGGCTTTGGTGAGCCATTTATCCGCTGGATAAAAATATTCTACAACGCCCCAAAAGCCACTGTAAACACAAACGGGGTCATTTCACAAAGTTTCTGTCTTCAAAGGGGAACTCGACAAGGCTGTCCACTCTCACCCCTATTATTCGCTCTATTTATTGAACCATTAGCAATTGCAATAAGACAAAACGTTAATATCAAAGGGATCTGCTCGCACACATCGGAACACAAAATTAACTTATACGCAGACGATATACTTTTATATCTAGAAAAACCAGAATCCTCCCTACATGAGACTTTTGAACTAATAAAGACATTTTCACAAATATCAGATTATGCTATAAATTGGTCAAAATCAATTATAATGCCCTTATCAACAAACTCATGGAATCCTGCAAATCAAAATCACAATATTCCAATAGGGAATATAAAGTATCTTGGAATCAACATTTCACCAAAACTTACAGAATTAACTAAACTAAACCATACACCCCTCCTAGCAAAAATATGTGAAGATTTGACACACTGGAATAATCTACCCATCTCACTTTTGGGCCGGATAGCAACAGTCAAAATGAAAGTATTACCACAAATAAACCATTTGTTCTCAATGATCCCCTTTAAACCCACTCAAAAATGGTTTCAAGACCTAGACTCAGCCGTCACAAAATTCTACTTTAAAAACAAGAAAAACAGAATTAGCCTTGCCAAATTGCAAAGAAATAAACTAGAGGGGGGTCTAGAGGCCCCTAATTTCCAACACTATTATATAGCAAATCAAATACAATATCTTATTAGGTGGTTATATCTTAACACTGAACAACAGTCATGGCTAGAATTAGAGCAAACAGACTGCAACCAAATACAATTGGCAAACCTCCCCTTTATTAGTTCTAGTATTAAGCACCATAGCTGCTTCAAAAACCCAATGATAGCATGTACCTTGAAAGCCTGGTGGAGAGGTATGGAAATTACGCAATCACAACAAGCCCCGTGTAAATTCTCACCAATCTGGCACAACCCAGACTTTGGAGTTAATAAAATTCCTATTTATTTCAGCACATGGGATGATACGGGAATAAACCAGTTACAGCATTTGTTTAAAGATAATACATTCATGTCATATGAAAAAATATTACAAGATTTCCAGATCAAAGGGGTCAATTTCCTTCAATACAATAAAATCAGGGCAGCCATCAGAAGCAAATTTCCATCACTAACGGGTACGTTAGACCCACCACCTTTCGTAAATAAAATAATAAATATACATCCTCAAAAAAAAAAAAAAACTTTCAAAAGTATATAAAGGCCTCTCATGTAACAACTCTACTTGCCTACCAATCGAAAAATGGAATAACGAACTTTCGGTAACATTAGATAATAACTATTGGTCCAACATCTGTAAAAATACATTTATAATGACAAAGAATAAGAACCTTCAGCTTATACAGTTCAAAATACTGCACAGATGGCATATTACTCAATCTAAAATGCACAAAATGGGGTTCTCCCAATCCGATAAATGTACAAGCTGCAACGAAGATACTTCAGATACATACTTTCATGCTCTTTGGCAATGTAAACCAATACAAGATTTCTGGGCACAGGTAACGAAGAAACTCTCTTTCCTATTGAACTGCAGGATTCCATTGTCTCCAACTCTTTGTCTGCTTGGCGATCTGAATACAGTGAATATCTCTATCCATCAAACCCGTCCACTACTAGCAAGTCTAACGATAGCCAAAAAAAACAATATTGTTGAATTGGAAAAACAAACAAAACATTAGCATTAACCAATGGCTAAATCTAATCATTGAATATATAACATTAGAGAAAATATCTGCCAAACAGACAAATAAAATGGACAAATACGAACAACAGTGGGAAACGGTCGCAAGAATGATGAACATAGAATAAGGATTCTCTCTCACCTGCGAAGGAATGCCACAAAAATAATAAAAATGTATACATAAATTGATGTATGCGGGGTGTCCAGGGAAGTTGTATGCATCCTTCTGCAGCTGGAAACTGGACATGTTTAAATCCGAACTGTTTTATACACTCCCAACAGCATGTAATAATAAATAATTTTTCTTCCTTCACAGTTTAGTCGGTCAATGGGCTTATTTTACAAGGATACTCATAGACAATTTGGTTTCCAGCTACTGGGGAACATATGCAACTTTTTTTGGAACACCCTATATATTACTTATCAGACTTGGAACAATTAAGGAACTATGCGTAAATAATACACTTCACTGGTCCTTGGCATACATCTAATGGTGTTTGATAAACCTCTTCTTCTGTCAGCTTTACAGGTGGAGTTTGTTGGCGTCCTGCCCTGGGCCGTCCCGCCGCCGGTCTTGGCCCCCGGGATTTTCAGCCGGGGCTTGTCTGGTTGCGTCTGGCTGTGCGGGGGGTCCCGTCGGGCGCGCGCTGGTGTCGTGGGCGGGTGGGGGGGCCGCGCCGGTGCTGGTCCGGGGCCGCGGCCCTTCCCCGGCCGGGGTGGGGTGGAGTTGGGGTGGGGGCCGGGGGGTGTATGCGGCAGCCATGGTTCCCTCCCAGGTCCGCCCGGCCGGAGCCGCGTCTCCCTGTACCGGGTGCCGGGGAGGTGCCCTCTGGTGCCATACCGCGCGCCCCTCTTGGCCCGGGGGTGGGTTGTGGGGGGGTGCGCTTCCCTCCCCTTGGTCTGTTTCCGGCCCTGTCCGCCTCCCTGGGCCGCGGCGGCCGCCGCTGGCCCCCGGCCAGCGGGGTCGTTGGCGGGCCTCTTGGGGCCCGCGGGGCCAAGGGTGAGGCTTGCTGTCCCTTGCCGGTGGGGTGGACGCCCCCTGGTCGCCGGCGCTTGGTGTGGCGCCTGCTCGGGGTGCGGGGTGGGTGCTCGGTGGGTGGGAGGGGGGTGGGCGGTCGCGAAGGCACCGTGGGTGGTCTGGGGCGGGGATTGATCGGGGCCCTGACGCTTCTTCCGCCCTGGGGCCGGTGGTTCTGGTGGACGGGGCCACGCCCGCGGGAGCCTGCCTCTTAACTCACGCACTTCTCACTTGGCACTGTAAATATTTTTCACCCTGGCACTTACATGCTCATACATTTCTCCGGGGAGAGTTGGGACGGGGCTTTACAGTCCCAGCCCGACTCCCCCCTGTTTTTAATGCACCACACACCAAGGTTGTGGGATGGTTGGGACCTGTTGGGGGGGGGGGGGCCTCACGGCCGCCTCCTCACCACAGGCCCCGCCATCCCTGCACCTTTTTTTAAATGCACCACACACATCATACTCCACAGGAGAGCTCCGGCAAAGGGCGGTGGGACGGGCGGCTGGGCAGAAACTCCATGCTGCGGTCCCACTGCCCCAAGCCAAGCTCTCCTATTTTAATGCATACATTGCACTACCCTCCCCTCACACCCCATCACGGTGCTGGGTGATGGCTGCCAGTCGGGAACCTAGCAGCCACAGTAATAGGGTGGTAGGTGGGTCCCACACTTTTTCTATATGGCGTGGCTCCCGGGATGTGGCCTCCCCTCTGCCTCGGCTGCCGGCCACGGGAGTGGGTTGGGGGGTCGGGTCTCCGATCTTGCATCGCCCCGTGGCAGTTCCTGGGTGTTCTCCTGCCTCCGCCTTCCCCTCTCTTCTCTGGCTGGGCATCCGCCCTGCGCTCCGTCGCGGGTCGCTGGCTGGGCGCCGGTGTATCAGCGGGGTGTCGCCTGCACCGGCGGGGGACCCTGCCTTGCCTGGGGCTTGGTGGACTGCTGGGGGTCCCGTGGCGTGCCGTGCCGGTTGGGGGGCTGTGGCTGTGGCTCGTGGCCCGGGTGGGCGGGCGGGGGTGGGTGTAGGCGTGGGGTTGGTGATGCGTCCCCTCCTGCCATATCTGAAGGCCGGTTGATGGGTGCGCGGGTGGCCCGGGGGACCACCCTGGGTCCCGGGGGGGGGGACGATGGCTCCTTTGCTGGGCGGCGGGAGGAGGGATGGGCTGCGCATGACCGCCCCACCCCCCCGCCCGCCCGCCCTCCTGGCCCCCCCACCCCCCCGCCCGTCCGACCTCCCTCCCCGGGCTGGCTGGGTGGGGGCCGTGGCCCTGGGTTGGCGCCCGCGCGGTTTCTCCGCCCGTCTGCGTGGCTGAACACCGAGTTTTTTTTTTTTTTTTTGTAATCTTAAACCAGGGCTGTTTAGGGGTTTAATTCATTGCTCAAGGGCACCTTGACACTGCTAAGAAAGTGCACAAATTAACTTATACTTTTTATTTATTTTTATTCTCAATGTATGGCATACTCTTGACTCTCTTAGGCCATACGTAGCAGGGTATTTGGCAAAAAGAAGATATTTTTCTACGGTTTGACCTATCATCCACACGCGCATGCAGATTTAAACCAGGGTTCTTAAAAACGACGGGGAGGTGAAAATTTGCGAATTCCGCGTTTGTGGCTCCATCATGTGGACACTGATAACCGAAGATTTACGTCACTGGCTGCGACAAATTTTGTCCTCACGTCACACATAAGACCAATTTTTACATTTGGAGTATATTAGATAGGCGCTTTTTTGCTTCCATTTTTTTTTTTTTTTACAAGCTCTTGCTGTGCTGCTTATTGAATAATGGGTATTTTTGACAATTATTTTATTGTTTTGAATGTACTTAAAAATGAATGAAAGCGGTCGGCTGTGGAAGTGCGAACTCACCTCACGTGCATATGGTGCCGGCGAAGATGGAAGGTGAAGACGAAAAATTCTGAATCCTGCCTCCAAAGTGGAAGAATATGATTGCGGGGGGTTGAGGGGGGCTTCCTCGGCATGCATATCAAAGGCTCCTGCGGCGCGAGACCGCGCTGTTAACGTCAGCACTCGTACACGTCACATTGGGCGTGCGCAGCGGTGCTACTAAACATTAAAAACAGCAAATATGGCGGAATGTCGGCTTTAATTTACTGTTTTAATAATATTTTTAAATTAAATAAGTTGAACGTTTCAATTTTTGTGCCTTTTTGAACAAAAGAAAAATGACATTGCTTCGAGTGGGAGGGCATATTTTTTTCTGGGCTGAGGGAGCTTGGTGGGGTCAAAGTGCATCATTCTCTGTCGCCAAGTAAATCTGCACTGCTCCCTAGGGCCTGGCATGAATACTACATCGTTTTATGCGGAATCGCGACATTGTTCAAATGGAGACGCAAATGCAAATGCAAATTTGACATTTTTCGTATTCTTGGAGAGTCACCATGTAAACGGCCCCTTAGTCTCCTGTCTACATCCTACCTAACGCTCCCAACAACCAACCACGCAACTCAACAAAAGTCAAGGTATGAGGACTATATCTAAATGGCAGGTAGAGGTAATCAATGCAGTGCACGGTGCCCGTTAAGCCCCTCTACTCTATTCTCATGCATTACTGGCTCTTCTCCTTCATTACCAATTCAACCTCTCTGGTTCGCCGCATGGCTAATCCTTTCCTTAGCTCACCATTCCTATCTCACTATTCACGCACACTTTAGCTTTCTATCCATTCCACAAATCCTGCACTACTATTTTACTCTAATACGCATTTTTATGTAACTGAGACGCAATGATGGAGCGTTGTTTGTAAAGTACCACATGCTAAAAAAATTCTGTATTAAACATTTAGGTGTAACACTTATTGTTTAGAACTAAATGTTTACATGACATTTTTAAAAACTGTTTGGCACTAAATGTGTCAAAATGTTGCCATAATTTTCAGCAAGTGCTGCTTAACAAACGGCTTCCCATATTTAAAGCACCATTATTACAACTAAATTATTCCAAATCTGGCCTGTTCAATAAAAATTACAGCGTTCATTTTGGCAAGGAGCCACAATGTGTCACATCTGTTTTAAGATTATAATCTTTTGATAATATTTTATCTCCTTGGTAGCCAAATGAATTTCTACATGAATATAAAACAGGATATGAGCACAGTGAATTGTCAGTCAGTTTTCCCTAATTATGTAGACCTAGTGTCATTCTTTCATTCCTGTAAGGAATGGATGCTTTCCCATATCTGTGTGTGCATGTGTGTGTGTCTCGCCGCAACAATGTGTAACAATTGATTTGTCCATTACTTCATAGCTAAATGAAACCCCAAACCACAAAGTGGAGAATTTAATCAACACAAGCTTGAATAAGAGCAATGTGGAGGGGATAATGCAAGCTCAGCAACAAACTAATAGAAGAAAGTGTTGTTAAATTTCAATACATGTAAATTATTAGCAGAAGCATGGAGAGGTATTGGTTATAGTAAACCTGCCTTAAGCCATGTCTACACCTAGGATTTTTTTTTTTTTTTTCAAACCGAGGATCCTGCCCTCATATGCCCAAAAAAATAATTGCCTCAACACCACCACATTTGTTGAAAAAAAAAACAGCATCCACAGTCAGTGTTGACACAGATTACTTGAAAAACTAATTTCATAACTGATACTGATTTTGTCTCAAAAAAGTAATGTAGTTGCTTCACTCATTACTTTATTATCAAAGTAACTAACTTACTTTAAAAGTAATTTATCAGTTGCTTTTTACCAATTTTCTCCTTTTGCTGCCTCAACATAAGAATGACAACAGAAAAATGCCATTGCATGTAGTTGACTTTCCGAATTTAGATTTAAAGGGGAAGATTTTTTTTTTTTTCACATACGGCTTCAAGTTAGCAGGGGTTTAATTAATCGGTGGTAATGATTTTAACCACTATTGACGCCCATTAGCTTAGCCACTCCGGAATCCTGAAAATAATGAATAAGTGACAAACTGCATGGAATTTGTTGAATTCAACTCCACTGACTAATTAAACCCCGCTAACACGAAGATTAAGCCCAATGTAAAAAATTCTGAATTTTGAGTTGGGTTAACAGCATATCAGTGCCAATGTAAAACAATGCTAATTGACTGCACAATAATCAACAACATGCAAATGAATTGCACAATGCAATAAACACAAAGGTGGGGGTGGGCGCGAATGCGCGTGCACAACCCAGAAGTACGCCGTACACACACGCGGTCAATTAGGCCACAAAATGTGGCGACAGCTAAGCATTTTACACTCAATCGGACTTACAACACATCCCAAAGATGCTAAACGAACACGTTACGTCTGGGCATAAATGTGTAACACGAACATGTTGTAAACAATGCTCTTCGATGACTCCCCGTCGTTGCAACAGCAAAGCTATGAAACGGCCGCGCATGTAGCGGCTCCAACCTATCGCTGGAACCCTCCAAAACGATGGAAAAATACTCACGTACATTCATGGATGCACACAGATCAACATTTCCTTGCACACCTCAGCAGATGGCTGCACTTGGCTCGAATGTGCGATCCTTACGCGTCCCAAAAAACTTGACGTGACTCAAAACCAAAATAGGAACTAACTATCAGCGGTTACCATGGAGACGAGCGCGTAGTGGGAACCTATCTAACATTTTCTATTCAAAATACTCTTCGTACATGACTAAAATTTTCTTCATTCCACATACATTATGAGGCAATAACAAAATAGTAACACACAGAAAAGCAAACTAACTTTAATCAGATTACTGGTTTGGAAAAATGAACGCGTTAGATTGCTCGTTAGTGAAAGAAAGTAATCGGATTACAATAACGTGTTACTTAGTAACTGTTAGGAATTGCAGAACTGGTGGAGGATCTTAACACAGACAATAGGGAAACAGAGTGTAGAGATGCCAAGTTTATTGAACATAACATAACATTGAGTAGTTGCGTCGGAGGCACCGTAGATGTCATCGTGGGCAGCTGGCGGTTGTTGGGTTGATGGTTCACGGGTAAGTGGAGGTATCCGACAAGGGGTGCGCTGATCAAGTCCTGGAGGCGAGAAAAGAATATCATAAGTCGGGTGTCAAAACCAATGTATATAATAGGAGTGCGAGAACAACTGATGAGAAAACCAGACAAGTTAATCGGGCGACGTGGTGGTGCGTCCGCTGGGCTTTTAAACTGGCTGATGATGATTGCGCTCAGCTGTGAACGCTCCACCCGTCTGACGTTCGACCTGCAATCAGGCAAACTCCCCTCATCTGAGGCAGGACTCAGTAAGGAGGGGCGGTGGCCCTAACAGTAACGCGTTAGTGACAACACTAATGTGGAAATCATGTCAACGTGCTTTGAACACCATAAAGAAGAAACGCGATCGAAAAATTAAAGCGTATTTACCATTTTATTTATTTTATGTTGTTTTTTGATGACTATGCAACTATCAAATCTAATTAGAGTTCCACTTTTGAGCCCTAGCTCATATTTAAAACTGAGCCGAATCTTGAAGAGCAAATGCAGCTATATTTTAAATAGAGCCGACCAGCTGACAGTATCTGGCTGTGTATGAGAAGTAATTGATGACACTGGCAGGTGGCTGGGTCGGCAGGGGATGATGGCTGCAGATTTGTACAGATTGTGACAATCTGACTGAAACTGGCAGCATAACAGTCTTCTTTTAGCACTTGTGATTACTTTATTCAGGCATGTGATAAGGAGTGCAGAAATTTGTAACCTGATGTTTTCATTTCAATTTTCAAAGTTTGCCAAACAATTACCCTACTAGCCTGTGTGATACATACTTTGTCTGTAAATTGTACATACTGATTAATTTACCGTAATAATTTTGTTAGATTGATTGTCATTGCAGAAAGCTGAATAGAACTAAATAAATGTAACATTTGAAAAGGCTAAGTCAGTAAACCAATAAATCTCTGTCTTTCAAGGGCCAAGTTCACTGAGAAGTGGTGAAAATGTTGGAAGTGGTGAAAGGAGCCTGACACATGACTGATCATTTTACTCTGTATTAATGCTAATCAAGAATATTTATCTATCCTAAAAAATGTTGGACTTGCGAATGTTAAAGACCTTCCCTCTCATTCTGGGTACAAGGATGGTCAGTATAAGGCATTCACACGGCAGGGGTGAAAACTATGAGCTTTTACAAAGCAATTTGTCTTTAATTGAGATAGTTGAGTGATTCTTTATGAACAACTGACATTTAATTACAATTTTTAAATATTATTTTCGGTTCGTATGCTTTGTTTGCCAGCCATAAACACTGTTGATACTGTACATTGGCACAGAGGCTCAGCTCACATAAATAAATTTTGTCTTCAATAGTCCTACCACCAAATGGTACTTCTTGAGATGACATTTTCTATCCACACAATCAGATACATACACAGACAAATACATCACACACTTTAGAAGATTGGTCTCTGCAGGTTCACAGAATGCATGCTCTGGTTTTCATGTGTGCAAACGGGGTCCCTTCGTCTGATGATGACATATAGTTGCCAGTGCCTTGTTCTGCCACGGCGCAAAATCTAGCTTCAGTCAGGCAGTAAAAGAATAGAAAAAGGGGGCTGAAGAAGGGGCGTTACCAAGGGGGGCAGGGGTGGTCAGTGCCCACGGACACGCTTTGCCCACCCAAAGAAAACTGGATGTAGTACTAATGGCAGTCTGGGCACCGCATATGGTATCCCATTCATATAGTACTGATGTGGTCAAACCTTTGCATTTTTACCAGGCACGGAGTGGGGAATCGGGAGAATCGGGAGAATCGGGACAATTCCTGCTGGGCGGCCTGACATTTGGGCTGGTCGTAATGTACGTTTTTAACGAAGCTGTCAGTTAAACTCGTTACTAACAGCATTAACGCAACCCCACTTTGCGCGGTAAATGGTGGCCTTTCTAGCATTCCGTAGTTTGAAATTCGATACCCTGCAACGCGCTCCCATCTCCAATGCCCCCAGCTCTGCCTCTGGGAGAGAGTATCATAATATTATCCTGTTGACTTGATCCTGGTAAAACTTAATTTTGGGTTTTAAAGGCCGAAATGAGGCACGTTGAGGCAGCGTGATAAGCGTGAAGCCGTCTGGCTGCTTGCGCAATCCATTATGATTGTTTTCGAGCATGTTTGGATGAAAGTACAGCGATGAAACTACCGGCGTGTTGGCCGCCCGAGACGCCGTATAGGCGGGCAGAAGCACCCGTTGGCTATGGCAGTCAGGCCAACCTCATCCTAGTTGTGAAATCCCCTGCCCGGCGAAACGTGACTTGGTCTTTTTCTAGACCAAAATGTGGCACTGTTGTAATTTGTTACTGCAATGCACAGATACAGTAAACTGTGACTGAACATGTAGAATAAAAGAATGAATGATGATGAAAGAGCACCACTAAAACCTCCTGCATGAAGGCGCCAAGCACTTCATGCTTGTGTCGCGGCCACCCCACTAAAACCTCCTGCATGAAGGCGCCAAGCACTTCATGCTTGTGTCGCGGCCACCCGATGCTCACTATTTTTGGGCACAAAAACAGAGGATTGGGGTGAAATCCACGTTCTCAGGCAAAACATACCTTTGCCATTTTAACCCCCAAAAATGCAAACTGAGGTGGACTGATGAGTGCAAACTACCCTGAAATGCACGGATGGACAGCCGTTCTGTTGAGTTCAATCATTCTTTCACATTTATTTATTTATTTATTTATTTGTAATTTATCTCAGGAATAATATGAAAACACTGATAGCCAATGAACTATTGCATTAAAATATATACAGTAATCCCCCAAAATTTTGAATATCAAGTCAAAGTTGTTTTATTTCGGCAATTTAAAGGGCAACTGAAGAGCTTTTCGGATTTCGTTCTTGAGTGTTTTACTCGGTTGAATTGTATTAAATGCATCATTCGCTGTCTCAAAAAGTCACATTAAAAAAAAATAATAATAATAATTGACCGCGTAGTTTTTGAGTTATGGTCATAGCAACACCATAGCAACGACGGACGCGCGGCCCTGCCGACCGCTGCCTGATGATGTAACTTCCAGGGAACCTCGCCACCACTCTGAACACGGAAATATAGCACCACACTATCCTCGCCATATATATTGCAAACATTTTCTGGGTTTTACTCACAAGATTCGTCATGCCTTCTCGATGTGTAGCGATGAATTGCTTACATGAAGACTGGAGAGTCTGAGTGGTCCAAAAAAACTTCTCCTGCAAAGGTTTGGACCGTTTTTGTGAGCATGCATACAGGTCCCCAATCGGCTCATTGTTTTCATCATTTCAGTGATGACAGCTTTGAAAACCTACGAATATGCAACCTTGGTTTTACAAAGACATAAGTAGTAGACCCTTACTGGGTTTTCTGATTCTAAAATTTGATGCACTTCTGTTGATAAACGAGGGGGACTCCTACTGCCTGTTTGTTGAAATGCGACATTTTTTATGTTGCTGTTGGCCTGTCATAACTAGATAGGTTTGCTGACAGGTCGTCTACTCATGTGATTTTATTACTATATCATTAGGTATTATGTAAATTCAAATGTCCCCAGCACCAAACAGGTCCTTGGCTCGTTGTTTTTTGGCCTGTCACAGGGTAAATATAAAGCTTATTTATAATACAATCCACCTGCCAGGCCCTAATGTACCAAACACATCTCAATAAAACAATAACTATTATACTGTAGCATCAACATCAAGGTCTGCCTATTTGAAGAGGGAACAATCGCGTCAAATAGATGCTGCTTTGACTGGAGCATTATTATTTGATCACCAAAAAATTATTATTAAAAATTATTAAATTAAAATTAGGATTCATCCAATATTTTCATGCTACTGTGATTTTTTTTTTCCAGGAAGCCAAACATTTAAAAATAAGTGGCGGAAACCCTCAACATGATGAAAAAAAGCGTTGCAAGTCAGTCGCCACCCAGTTTCCCAAAATGAAGAGGGAGTGGGTCGATTCATTTGATGACCCAAGTGATGCGGTGTCCAGCGATGACGACTGAAGAGATCCAATGAGGCCTGCCAGATGCTGAATTTCTTCCGTCTGCGACATCAGATGGCGATGACATAGGAGAAATAAATGTAGCAAATTGTGATGAAATGAAATCATAAACTAGTCATATACGTATACAGTACACATTTTTAAAAGAAAAATCTAGTTACCTTCATATTTTAATAATAATTTATCTTTGTATAGAGAACACTTAATGCTACAGAATACATATTTCCCACTCTAAACTGCTTCTCAGTCTTTAGCCTTTATCATTTTTCATTGTTGTGCTACTCTGTTGCTATCCTAACTTTGTATTGCTTACTAATTTTATGGTCTTTGATGTGTGCCATTGTTTGCTTGGTAGAACTTAGATTGTGACACAACATAGAAATCTGACAGCAAAAGCTGATGCTGATTCAACATAAATCTAGCATCACTTATTATTGTGGCCTATTGAATATTGTTTCAGACTGTAATATAATTACAATATAATATATACCAATAGAATACATTAATCAGTCCACAAAATATGTCAATGTTGTTTACAATTTATGTTTTTTGTTGTTGTTTTTTTTTAATGTAATTCATGCCCCTGTCAGTGCTTCAGCCTCAAGTTTGGCTCTCACATCTGGGATCTCCTGACGACACAGGCATACTCTTGGAAGGGTAATTACTTGAAGGTTTACAGCAACACCTGGAAAATAAAATCGTTGTGTAATTTGTTTTGAAAAATCAATAACATATATCATTTATTTAGCCACATTTGGGCTAGCTTTACCATATTTAAATCAGTAGGAGCTGTTCCATAATCTAATATGAAGTTTTAGCTATGTGGTGAGCATGGAAAATATATACAACCATGTAATAGCATTCTCTCAAATAGAAAAATCACTATGCCGGATTTAGGCTTACCACTCACTCTCCCGTTCGTGAAGTGTCGAGCTGTCATGGCGTCATGACGACGTCTGCTGTGTCAAGTAAATCGTCGTCATCTGACGCCTCAGGTTCAAACATGTAGGGATTAATTGTAGAAATCATCTTTCCTGGGAGCCTTTGCCATCGGTAGTATCACGAAAGAGCGATCCTGAATGGTTACCTTTGGTGGAAATATCACTGATATAGTTGTTGCTGCTATGCTAGCTGTGGATACTAGTCTTCTGTTGTGTCGGGGAATTTACGTCACACTTTTAGGTTTGGGAAGGGACATTTAACGGAGTGCAAAAAAACTAAAAAAACGCAAATTATCCTTGCAATTACGCGTTGATAATGCCGTGGTTGTTTTGACGAACTCGTCCAAAGTTTATATTCGTAAAATTACACCAACATCCGGAAAGCTCTTCAGTTTCCCTTTAACATAAAATATTTAACCAACAAAATTGTATGCCTTCAAAGGTTCCTGAGCCTTTAAAAAGTCAGTCTAATATATAAGATAAAATTAGAGCTACTACCCCAAAAATAAAATGTTAACTCCACTAAGAACCTGTGCTTGAGCCCTTGATCTCAGAACAGTCAGCGGACATGCTAACCACTCTTCCTCCGTGCCTCTCTTTTTACAAGGTATTTGGGTAAAATTCATGTTTAATTCATCTTTACAAATGTAAAACTCTTTTCTTGTATGTAATGAAGCTTAAATTTGATGTAATAGATCAACTCCTGTGCTAATTTGTGTATTTAAAAATAAAAATATATAATTTATGCATTTTAAAAAATGCCACTAATCACAAGTTTACTATTGACGGCATGCGATTAATCGCGATAAAAAAAATTTAATCACTTGACAGCCCTATTAGTATTACAATGTTTCAATACAGTAGGTCATGATATAAAGAGGGCCGGTCTGTGGCATGAAACTCCCAGGCTGAAAATAAGTCCCACTCTGGCCCTGGTTGTTACCGCCTCTTTCAGTTTATAAAAAAAAACAACTGAAATGAAATGTTGGTTTTGTTCCTAGGGGGTGCTACACACATTTACGCATATTTTGATTTTTGATTTTTTTTTATTTTATTTTATTTTTTTTTTTTTACATTTTATCAAAGTTTTCACCAGTGTTCACCTGGCTGTTGGGTTTGGTGAGATTTGAAGCATTCTGAGGGGGTCAAAGCAGGGCTCAAAGCGACGGCAGGACAAAGAATGACTGCTAGGGGGCGCTTGGCACTACATAGTGTATTTGGAATTTGTCTTTACACGGTATCAAAGTTTGAACCTGTCTTGACTAACCTGACGATTTTGGTGCATTTTGAATCATTCTAAGGGGCAGTTTACACGGGGACTCTCCGAGAAGACGAAAAATTTCACATTAGCATCTATATGGTTTCATGTTTCCGTTTCCATTCGAACGATGTCGCAATTCCGCGTGAAAACGATGTAATATTAATGCCGGGCCCTAGTGGGCAGTGTAGTTTTACAAGGGGGCAGCCAATGACGCACTTGCTTGACAACAACCTCCACAGACCGGAAACAGCATATCCGCACACTGATAGCCATGGTGACCACTGCCACGCGTTTTTTGGTTTGGATGGATGAGGAAGTAGAACTTTTACTACGCGCAACGTTGGATTATAAAGCTGCCTCAAAAGGTTCAACAACGCAAACATTTGGCGCACCACACAAAGGACAAGCCAAAGTTCCGCAATGTTTGTTGTTGTGAATGTTTAGTAGCTGAGACGGCGCATCCCCAAAGTGACGTACGGGTGCGGGTGCGAGTGCCTACGTCATCGAAGCGAAGGCGGTTTTCATTCATATGAACGCGCTGCGACCCTCGAAATCGGATTCTTCCACTTTGGAAGCAGGATTCAGAATTTTTCGTCTTCGCCGACACCATATGCACGCGAGGCGAGTCCGCAACTCAGTCATTGCATCTTTGTGTCGCAGAGTCTCCATGGAAACTGCCCCTAAGGGCGTCAAATTGAGCTCAAAGGGGCTGCGGAACAAAGAATAACTATAATATTAATAATAATAAAACCGAGGAACCACAATAGGTTACCTAAAAAAAACATTGTCACCTGTATTTCCATATTGTTCAGTTATGGATGTGTTGTAAGTCAAATAAAATCAAATAAACTTTTATTTGTTTAAACAAAATCACAGCAACAGTTATCTCAAGGAGAAAACAAAACATGTTTTAAGGTGCAGTAGCCCTACGCTGGATTTCGACCTACTTTAGCATTGTAGCTTTTTTTTTTTTTTTTTTTTGTTATCCCAAACCCCAACCCTGGGTCTGATCATGACTGTTAATAGTTGTTTGCTAATATAATTTCATAAAGCCTTCATTTCAAAAACGCTGCACTACTTTTGCAAGCAGGATATAAATAATTATTCAATATGACTCACTGTTAAGGATTTATTGATATTGGTAAAAGTAGCATGACCATACATACCGTTTCTACTTTTGATTGTTCTGAGTGAAAAAAAAATATCCTCATACAAACATAGGGAACATAGTGGCTTTAGACTTTTTTTTTTTTTTTTTTTTTTTTTTTTGTTAAAACTTTTTAACTAATTTCGACTTCAGCCAGCCAGCAAAATGTCGTTAACTATCTTGTTCCATCCAGGAAACTCTACTCTCTATGCAAATCAGAAAAATAAACCAGAGGGTTTACAAAGCTCACTACCCAGAGTTATCAATGGTATCCATAACTCAAACTATTGTACTGAATATTTATAATTTTTCTTTTTCATACAAATTAGATATTGGGAGAACTGAAGAAAATGTTTATATTGCACGTTCAAATTGAACACTCGACATATAGGCACCCATTATGCAGACTCATTAAGATAGATTAGCCACTGTTCTGTCTTTATATGTTAATGTGATTGCCTGCGTGGGGGGTCTGTTTGTTTCTTGGGACCTTCATTAAGTTGTCATCGCAAAAGGAATAGTTCTAGAAAGATATTAGGACTGAAGACTATTTATGAGTGTGTGTTGGCTTGTATTTGTATATATTATGTGCATCCCACTGCGCAGCGCTTTGCCCTTTTCAAAAGCGAGAGGGAGCTTATTCTAAACATGCACATCATGTGGCAATGATAAGGGCAACTAGAGGTTACAGTAAGCCTTTCATTTTAAAGGCCAAATTGTCCAGCAGGTTCTCAATTTTACTGGAGTTTGGGGGGGGAAAAAGATTAAGATGAATTTAAGTCTTATTCGTACTATTCCTGAAGAATACAACTG
This sequence comes from Corythoichthys intestinalis, assembly GCF_030265065.1. NCBI lineage: Eukaryota > Metazoa > Chordata > Actinopteri > Syngnathiformes > Syngnathidae > Corythoichthys > Corythoichthys intestinalis. The sequence goes on from NC_080400.1 coordinate 38,317,119, forward strand.
GCTTTGATAGCCTTGATCCAACCAATGCATGTGGAGTAAAATTTTTCTTTGGTCTTATGAACATGTATGTACAGTATTATGGGGGGTAAATAATCCAAACAACATTGGCACATTGTCATACAGGTTTTACAGAATAATTAATAGCAGGTGGGTCCATATAATACCATATATATGCAGAGTACCTCTCTTACAGCAATCAGATCTTTTATGAGCGATTCCACTCAAATGTGTTGCCTAATATCAGCAAATAACTATATATGCCTGGGTGATATATTGATTTAATGAACTAATTCATTTTTTCCCCCTCGTGGATGATGTAAAAATAAAAATTACAATAATGTAATTAAGTTTTGGGTTTTCATAACACTCCAACAATGTGTTTTTCTCCAAGTGTGTGTTTTTTTGTTTGTTTGTTTGTTTGTTTGTTTGTTTGTTTTCTAACAGTTTCTAGTAATTCTTTATCATTTAGTAATTTTGTAATAAAGTAAATACAGGTAGATCCCAGGTTACGACTTACATGATTTCGACTTTACAATGCTGCCGCCATATGTTCTCTAGTCGTTTGTTTTTTGAGGCAGATTTATATCCTACAAAATTCTCATGTAATTTGACGCAGGATTTACCCGTGTCATTGCATTCAGACATAGGGAGATCTATCAGGAATCATTCGCTGGACACTTTCAGACTTGTCCCGTGTCGGCGACCGGTGCTCTCTGTGCGGGGAGGGTGGGGAACTGGATTTTATAACCCTGACATTACATCATTCCTGGTCAGCATCGGCAACAAAATAAACCACACATTTCCAAAAAAAAAGGAAAAGGAGCAAGATGGGGAGGAATAAACACGTACCAAAGAATTGATTTGACGGGCCCTCATTCATAAACATCCAGTTTCCTTTTAACAATTCCAGTTGTCACATAACACCTGTAAGACCCTAATAAAACATTCTCTAGCAGAAATCGTTGCAAATTTTGCCACATCGGTGTTCTCACCTGTTTTTTATTTCAATTGTGTTGAATCCTCACATACATACATACTGTACATACAGTACATACAGTACTTACATACATATAGTACATACATACATATGGTAAAAAAAAACTGACGACTGAAGTTCGGTGTTTTCAATACTACAGGACACATAACTTACAGTTTTTGCTCAGCAGCTGCTGCTTCCTTGTATTGCCGTGACTACAAAACAAGGAAAAAAAATATACAGTATGTAGAGTGATGCTTTTTTTTTTTTTTTTTTTTTATGTATATGTCTCTGGACAGCAGGCATGTGTCCATTTTATACCCTCCATCTCCTTGTTTCTTCCCCCTATATATTACACAGCTATGTGGTTTGATGTTTGTCCCCATGGCCACAAGCATAGACTTCTGTTTTCGTTTCAAGCAGCAAACGTCCTATTAGACAACTATGCCTCTTCATTCCCCTGCCAACTCACGAGGCATAATGCGGTATTGTACATAGCCTCATGTAAATCCCTATGGGGTTGCAATAACACTGCATACACCTCTACTCCATCAGACTAATGTCACATTATTATTGACCACCTGAGAGACAAGAGCTGCTAGGTAATTATCTGCATGTATCATAAGCATGACTATTGCACAGGCCAGGGGAGAGCTGCAGTATTCAGATAATGAACGAACAAACGATCTGCCAGCAAAAGGCATTTAATGGTACTAGAAATGTAAAGCCAAGTCTCAGACACAAACGAGAATGCTCAACACATACACCATGGAATGAATACAACGGGAGATGTGGTCCTTGTTCAAATCAGCTGATGGACTGATCATGGGAATGAAACACATTGGCCAGTGGACATAAGTGTCAGAACGATGCTTAGTGTGAGAATTGATTGCAAAGATAAGCAAATTGCACCGTACTTCTTCAACCACTGAAAGGTGCATACACAGGGACAAGGCAAAAGGCTAACACCGTTGCAATAAGGCAGATGGATGTCCGGACAAATACACCAGTTAACAATTCGATGACGCATCAACCAGACAAGCAGAGAGAGAGAGTCCAACGGGTGGACATACACAGCACGTCAGTAAAACAGTAGTAAAACAGTGTTCGTTGTCATGTCCATAAGTCACACTCTCCTGAGTCTTTCCTCTAAAATGAAAATCGGACGCTGTCGTTCCTCGTCTGAGGTGTCGGAGGAGGGAGGAAAAATCAATTCCTGTCCCGCCTCTTCTCAGATACATCTTTAAATCTTATTTGGTTTAATCACAAAAAGACATGTCGTGTTAATGCATCGGTTTTATAACAGCATGCTGCCAAGTTTGTGAGAGGCACAGGGCAACCTGTTATCCTCAATTGGTTCCTAGTAATACTATGAGATGTCTGTTTTATAATTCAGTGGTAAAGCAATGGCGTACCGCAAGCAACACGTCACTTTTGCTCATTAATATTCATGACGTTAGCAATTGTGGCTAGGCGGGTCAATCTCCCATTTGTCCCTATAGTAAATGAATGGATATAGTGTATGAACGAGATGTTCACCGAGGTAAAGCTACCAATTCTGTCCGAAAATGATGTCCCTGATGCCAAATTCACTGGTAAAGATGTGGAAAAACATACAAATGTTCAGTTAAAGAGATGGCTTGAGTGTCGAGGGCTGAAAAGACGGGTAAAAGAGCCGAGCCAACCTAAGCTTAGCCTTACTTTTGACAATGACATTCTCCTGTTTTAACAATCTGTCCTTTTCCTTTACAACCCTGTCTTTCTTATACATTATATCCTCTGGTTGTCTTACGTCTCTGACCGTTCTTGGGGGCAATTTACATTGCTATTTTTGTGTAGCGATTGCAAATGCTACTCGGTGACAGCCAACCAACACTTTTAATTTTTTCATTAATAACAAATCTTAATTCTATAATTTATTTACACTTCCCCCTTACTAAAGTTGTTGTTTTACCACAGAAAAGGTAACTGCGGCAGTCAGATACCATTTTATTTTTTTTCAGGTCATTTATTGTCAGACAGAAGCAGCATGGCAAAATGCAACGCTAAAAAATAAGTCAAAAATATCAAAATGGCTTACCTCTTCATCCTCTGAAGGACCATGGCCCCCAACAAAATGTTTACTGCATATGAAAAGTGAATTGCTTCACCTTGCTGGCGTTAAACTGGTCTTTTGAATGCGCGTGCAAGTTGATCCATTCTTCACATTTTTTTCTCCGAGTTTTTTGTTTCGGGAAACGTATGAAGAAAACATCCTTCATATGTCCTAATGTCTAGAGTCATTTCTACAAGTTCCATATCAGCAGTGCTTGATCGGCATGTTCTTTTTTGAAAGATTACCAGAGAAAATAGGTAGAAATAACATGATTTGTATGTGATGGCGTGTCGAAAATGTCCCACTTCCGCGTTACCATGGCGACATCACGGTCTAAAAATAGCATTCATGCGGTACGCTATTGCAAAATAGTTGTGCCTCCTGCCATGGTGAATTGATACAACTGACCCACGTTTGCCTAGGTCATGAAATTTTATTTCTGTATCATATTCAGACAAGACTGTTGTTACTTGAGGCCCCACTCGCATCATTTAATTCTGAAATTTCTATGATATCATATTCTTATTTATAATTAAAGTATTTTTTTTATTACCCAGTGATTGAAAAAAGAATCAGTGTGCCATGCCAAAATGTCCAATTTGTCAGAAAACTGCGCTGTTGGTACTCTTATTTCTCTATCACAACACAGAATTAGTCCTTGGTGCAGATAAAACTAAAAATAATGCGATCCATAAGCCAATGTTGGTCAATTATGTTTTACTTATCAAGATAAAACTTTCTATATTCAGTGGCCCAAGTGATAATTTATCAAACCTCGCTAGCATAGAGGTTATAGGGTCTATTAGTATTCAAGTGTTTTTTTTTTTTTTGCATTATTAAACACAAAGACACATAATTTAATTAAGTTACATGCTATTTATTAATACTAAAGATGAAAAATGTAATTCAAAAAATGGTAAAACGTTCTACTTTCTTTGTTATCAGCATTCGGGGGGGATTCTGATTTTATATATATATATATATATATATATATATATATATTCAGTTTTGAGGCCATTACGTCATATACGGCATATGTCAGGTCGCTTTTTGTAAATGTTACATTGTTATAGTTGTATTTTGAAGAGTTGCGATTGTGTCGATGTATAATAGATATGTCCTTGGCCATTGTAGGATGTTGACCGTTAAGTTCAAATTATTCTTCAGCATTTACTTTTGTCCACATTGCTCTGAATCAAACTTCAGTTGAGACATTTGGAATTTAACCATTTTCTTTTCTGTTCTACGTAAGACTTGTATTTTTGCCCCCTCTTCTTGCTTTTATAGTTTAGCATTGTATGAGAATGATCTCTTAATGCACCGAAAGCCCTTGTCAGGATTTCTGACTTTAATACTGGATGCTTTCTTTTCCTGTATCTGCACATTGACTTATCTTACTACAACTACAAATGTCATGTAACTGCACAAAGTGACAGTACTGACTCAAATATGGATTTTAATCTCTTGCTCTTTTGCTTGTTAAGGCAAGGGTAATGATGTAAAGAAATAGTTTGAGCTATTTCTGACTTTGAAACAGGATGGCAGAGAGCTGGAGTTAACCTCGAAGACCAGGCACTCCGTATTTGCTGATCCCCTTCACCAGTTGCCATGTTGAGCTGGACATATAAATTCCAACTAAAACATGACTAAATGTCAGACAATTAGGGAGGAGGTAAAGAAACATTTAGAAAGGTGGAGTCATGTTCGAGAACTGAGAGACGCGAAAGAAGCTTGGCCAGGGGGAGAGTGAGGCTGCAAGCGATAATGGTGGTGATGAAGTTTCAACACAGCAGTCCAGGGCAAGGGTGAGCTGCAAGTATAAAAACAAATCCAAGCATTCTGGAAAAAAATGGAGGAAAGCAACAGAGTTTGTATGTAATTAAAGAGTACCTACAAGAGAAAAGTTCATAAAACAGTTTTGAGGCCAATATGTACAGATTAGACAACGGCACCAAAGAGACCACAGGAAGAAATCTTGGTTTTTCAGAAGTGAGGATGTTGAGGTTACCTTTAAAAATAATCCAAAATTAGATGTTTCTTTTGTGACAAAGTTAGACAGTAATGGTTTGGACACATCCTGAGAAGGGATAGTGAGCTTATTGGCAGAATGATGATGAAGATGGAGTTGCCCGGCATTAGAGCTCAAGAATGATTGAAGAGAAGGCAGACAGCTGTAAAGATGCAAGTCCTGAGGTCATTTGATATTAGGGAGGAGGATGCAGAAACAGGCTCAGAACAAAAATATTTGGCCAGCCAAAAGAAAAAGAAGACATTTACAGTATGTCAATAATCAGCACTCATTTTATTTCAAGGTCATCACTTTCAAAAGCTCGGCATTGAATATTGTTTGAATACAAAAAATGTCAAATGCACTCAAGATTGGTTGTTGAAGGTTGCCTGTACTTTTGGGGAGATTTAATTTGATACAGAATTGCCATAACTACAGGGAAATACAACAGGATCTTCACATGATGCACTAATAACATTAAAGGTTACCCTGCCAGCAGCATTTAATTAAAGAGCATCACATGGGAGGAAGTCCTCTTCTGTTGAATATTTGCACAGCTGTCCATGCATCTTCTTAATTCAATTAAACTATTTAGCTCCAATGACTGGAATGTTGCCAAAAAGTGAAAATGTATTTTATTGCACGGAAGGTGTTTTGATTTGTAAAGGTTTGCACGTTGGATGACAAGGCAAAAATAAATAAATAAATTATATATATATATATATATATATATATATATATATATATATATATATATATATATATATATATATATATATATATATATATATATACTTTTTTTTTCATCCTTGAACCATACCATACATTTTCTTGGGTAAAGTTCTACCCATGTACAAAGTTTAATAAGAGAATAATACATATATTTATTTATTAATATATTTCTTTATTTCGTTTTTTTTTTTGTTTGTTTTTTTTTTTTTTTTCACATCAATGTTGTGCTTGTGTGCTGTATAAGGAACTCATTCACATATTATCACATATTGAGAAATGTTCTTTGGAAAAGCAGATGCCAGGGGAGAACAAGGTTCACCAAATATCTGTCCCTGCTATTAACCTGATGTTACTCAGGTATTCCTTGTGAGATTTGAGCCTGTAGATACTCACTCTGCCAGTGCAACAGATGTGTGATGTATTTGCCATAATTAGAATGAATTAATTATGTTTGGGGTTAATATTTTAAGTTCACAATACGTGCCGTTCACGTAAATTATGATTTATTTAAACTTAAGTACAGTATGTGCATGTTTTTTTTTAACTATGTAAAACATTCTTCAACTGATGGCGGTGAGTTTGAGCTTTTTCAGTATCAACTATGGTATCCAACAGTATTACCTTTAGTAGCAAACTAGTTTAACACAACTTACCGTAAATAGTAAACTGAGAATATAAAAGCTGAGACATTTTTGCTGAGCTGGAATACCAAAATAAGTTACTAAAAATATCAACCAATTAAATAAGAAAATCCCCACATCATTCTAATTCCAAGATAGCATATCACAGCAATAACACATCAAAGAAAAACTTCAATATTTGGAAATTCTAACCTAAATTCAATGTGAGGTAAAGAAAAAAAATAGCAAAACTGTTCTCGAATGCACTGCACTTTATTTTTGGGCAGGCAAACTTAGAAATCTGACTGTTTGTCTGTCGGTATTAAAAGGAATCAATACCTCTATTTTAAGGTATATTAGGATCAAGAGGACCTCTTGTGGAAACCTCTTGTCTAGTGAAATGACTGTTTAATAATTTATGAGCGAAAGAAGCTAAAGCTGATTGGTTGCTAATTCCATGTGTGGATATGGGCAAGTTCACCCCACAGTTTGTTTTTAAATATGTTGTACCTCTGCTTATTTTGTTAAAAGACATTTACGGTGACTGAATTAAAGTGGCTGTCCTATATCCACCTTCTTCTCTTCATCTTCCTTTTTCTTGTTTGTAGTTTTGTTTACATAATCATATGAAGATAAAAAATTATTTTGTAGACGTGCACATTTTTATTGACGAGGAGAGCTTGGGTGAAAATGTTAGGTTGTGGTCTGTCATGCGTTGAAAATGTACATCTTAATTCATTCAGAAGTAATGAGAACAAATTCTCGGATCACATCTTAAACGTGTTGTTCACCAATCAGCCTGTTATGAGTTTCACATTAGGTTTTAAAATGTTCATGTACATTTTATTTATTTAGTTATTCATTCATTTATTTGGGTGGTGTAGTGTGTAAAATATAAATGGCACTTCATTTCATGAGCACTTGTCCTACTCAATTACAAGTTTAAATCCATTTATGAGCTACAACTTTTGAAGATTGTTGAGCAGTAAAGAAAATAATCACGATAACAAGGTTTCATCAGGACACCATCCTTCAAACAGTTCTTAAAAAGAACAGTATTTGGTATTTGGACGAGCAGATGAAACAATAAGATTATAATCTTATCTGAAAGTTTTTGTGAAATTTTGTGCTTTGTATTGTTTTCCAGCCAGTTGAATTAAAAGCTAAATCACAAACACACAATCCCAAACTCATTTATCCCTTAACCCCTGAAATTTTATTTTTATGTAATCTATATTCCCACTTCCTAAACTCTAAAGACTTCAAATTTTGAAATGACTGTCATTTTGCGGAAGTCTGGTCATGTTGCTAATTGCAGCTGAAGTTTGGGGTCAAGCCATGTTGGATAAACTGAATCCCCAATTAAACATCAATACTATTAAAATATAAAACTAGAGTTTTAAAAAATGCTCAAATACACCCCTGTTCTTGGCAGCCTCATATATCTCCTCATGGTTTTTTCTTATTTGGTCTGAGTATGGCCTACCCTGTAGATTTCACGGGTCTCTGCTCCTTATCAAGATCAATCCTATTCAACTTGATAGAAGCTGAGCCGTTTTATTACCTCACTGAATTTGTCTGGCTAATGAGGACAAAGTAAAGCTCGAACACCTGTGGTCTGCAGGGACCCGGTGCCGCTGGAAATGTGACTGAATAAAACAGACAAGCGCCCTTCTATATACAGTATGTAGTCCACATATAAATGTCATGGTGGCTGACTGCATGAATTCTCACACTCGAAATTGTCTCAAAATCTATAACTGAAACATTTCTGAAAGGTGACGTTTTGCATCTCAATCAATTTGTATTGATCAATGTTCAATCAGTCAATATACATAGTATAACATTGTCATGTTTATGTGCCTTCTCAGTTCTTTTCTTTCCTTTCCAGCACATTATGCAGCTGGATGGGCGGGGCTGTGCTACACACCTGTGGCACATTTGGAGCACTCATTATTTAAAGACAGCTGTCACAGTGTACGAGTGTCGGACTATTACATTCTACTTGCTTGCCTACCGCTGTGTGCGTCTTCTGGAGATCTCTTGCCTGTTACGGTTGTATCTTTTTGTTATCACATTGCTGTTAGTATTTTTCGTTGGACTTTGCTGTTATTTGAATCAGCTTTTTCTGGCCATTGTTGCCTTCCTCTTAGTTCTCTCGCCGACTAGGTTCGTGCCCTTTTTGCGTTGCATTTTTCTGTCGCGTGTTTTGGCGTGCTCCCTTTGTTCTCGTGTTTGTAATAAATACTTCTAATTTCAAAGTCTGTGTTTGGATCCATATTGTAACATAACAAACATATGAACAGACATATCACTTAATTAAAACCTGAGGTTAGACCGATATTGTTAATCCAATATTTATATATATATATATATATATATATAATATTTATTATTCGAAATCTCTGTCATTTTTAGCTTGGAATCATTAATTGATGTCTAATATTTAGTTAAAAAATGTCTTTAAAAAAGTATTTACTCATATATTTTAAACTTTTAAACAAATTACGTCACAATGAAAAAATTAGCGTCTGTAAAAAAGTCACGGATATCTACCTAATAACTAATGCTTAATTGTATTATTTCGTTACTGTCACATTTTGCCCAATATTTTAGATGATAAATAATTGATCCAAAAAAAGAAAAATTGAAAAAAATCTTATAAAAGGGTAAATATATGAAAATGAACATCTTGACCACTCCTTGATGTCTGCGATGTAAGCATCGCGACCCTTGTTATATTACCCTGTGTCCCACAAATCCCCCCAAAAATCCGGCTGTGGCCATTCACAGCTGTGTCTTGACACTCGGTGATACATGCTACATGGAGTTTTTGGATCGAAAAGAGGTTAGTATGTCATAATATCTCGTTAAAATCATGGCATCTCTAATTGTGCTCTCGCGTGTTCTCCCCTCCGTTTAGGGTTTTGCTGTTTATTTTTATTTTTTTTAAAATGCCCCCCTGTTCAAAATTTTTGTTCCCCCAGAAAATTGAGATTTTAAGCTTTCCAATGATGTAACACACATTCATATAGGACCATTTTAAAATTTGGCCAAATTGGGGCCTCAGAGCGGAACCTTAAGTCACCTGATTGATAAGCCGGCCACTTGAGTGACCAAAATGAGGCAAAATTACAAATAATACCACAGTTGCCAAATGCAGAAGGGCTGACGCGGATTTTGGTGTTACAAGGAAATAATAAAAGGTATTTTTCATCTGGTTAGATTATAGTTATGGTATTTTGAGCTCATCACACATGTACATGAAAAACACAAATATTATTCTACTTTATTGCAGATATTGATCGTGATATAACATTTGGACAATATGATTCCAATTTTTTGTTTTATTTAATTGGTGCGTTTGCAAAACATGTCAATAAATCACAATTTATAAAATTATTAGAAAAATATTAACGAAGGTGGAACACGAATCGAGCCTTCCATCATCAAGGTAGAATGGACGTAGTCTTTATATATGGCAATCAACATAAGTGTTGTTGTGAGGCACATCAAGTTGTCTTCCCTTGCCTAACATCGTTTTCCACCTGTAAACAAACGGACAAAAAAAATGCGTAACACTTGCATTTATAAGTTTAGAGTAAAAAACCTGTATATAACTTATAATAGATGAGTGTTTGTTTTCCATTTCTTTATCGTTGAATAACTAGAAAAGCTAATGATGTCTCAGCTGTGATGCAACACACAGAATTGTAGTTAAATTGAACATAATTGTACCTGATATTGCTTTGTGGTGACACTGCCTTGGTTCCACATATGCCTTCACGACACAAAATTCCTTTGTACATGTATCAGGACACATTCAATTTTGTTGCTGTGCAGGGATGGATGCCTCGGAGCTTTTTAGGTTTCTGATTGTGTTTGCATCCACTCCTATTAAAAAAAAAAAAAAAAAAAGAAAATATTTTGATGGTGGTGACTCTTAGCCATTCCTTCATGTTGTCTTCCCATGTCGTGATGATGGCGGATGGATGCGATATTTCCAAATTGTCTTTATTGAGGGATTTTGATGAGTGAGGCCAGCAGCTCCATTGTTTTTTTTGGTCGGAGAACGTGGAAAACAGAAATTGGAAGCAAATTGCGGAAATAAAGCGGAACTTCCTCGGAAACCTGCCCATATACAGTGGGGTAAATAAGTATTTAGTCAACCACTAATTGTGCAAGTTCTCCCACTTGAAAATATTAGCGAGGCATGGAATTGTCAACATGGGTAAACCTCAACCATGACAGACAGAATGTGGAAAAAAAAACTGAAAATCACATTGTTTGATTTTTAAAGAATTTATTTGCAAATCATGGTGGAAAATAAGTATTTGGTCTACACCAAACGTTCATCTCAATAATTTATTATGTACCCTTTGTTGGCAATAATGGAGGCCAAACGTTTTCTGTATCTTTTCACAAGCTCTTCACACACTGTTGCTGGTATTTTGGCCCATTCCTCCATGCAGATCTCCTCTAGAGCAGTGATGTTTTGGGGCTGATGTTGGGCAACACGGACTTTCAACTCCCTCCTCACCCCGTGGTGTCAAAAAGATAACATGAACGGGGAGCAAAAATCCCAGAACCACACGGGGGGACCTAGTGAATGACCTACAGAGAGCTGAGACCACAGTAACAAAGGCTACTATCAGTAACACAATGCGCCGCCAGGGACTCAAATCCTGCACTGCCAGACGTGTCCCCCTGCTGAAGAAAGTACACGTCCAGGCCCGTCTGCGGTTCGCTAGAGAGCATTTGGATGATCCAGAAAAGGACCGGGAGAATGTGTGATGGGCAGATGAAACCAAAATATAACTTTTTGGTAGAAACACAGGTTCTCTTGTTTGGAGGAAAAAGAATACTGAATTGCACCATACCCACTGTGAAGCATGGGGGTGAAAACATCCTGCTTTTGGGCTGTTTTTCTGCAAAGGGACCAGGACGACTGATCTGTGTAAAGGAAAGAATTAATGGGGCCGTGTATGGAGAGATTTTGAGAGAAAATCTCCTTCCATCAGCAATGGCATTGAAGCTGAGACGTGGCTGGGTCTTTCAGCATGACAATGATCCCAAACACACAACCAGGGCTACAAAGGAGTGGCTTCGTAAGAAGCATTTCAAGGTCCTGGAGTGGCCTAGCCAGTCTCCAGATCTCAACCCCATAGAAAATCTGCGGAGGGAGTTGAAAGTCCGTGTTGTCCAACGACAGCCCCGATACATCACTGCTCCAGAGATCTGCATGGAGGAATGGGCCAAAATACCAGCAACAGTGTGTGAAAAGCTTGTGAAGAGTTACAGAAAACTTTTGGCCTCCATTATTGCCAACAAAGGGTACATAACAAAGTATTGAGATGAACTTTTGGTATTAACCAAATACTTATTTTCCACCATGATTTGCAAATAAATTCTTTAAAAATCAAACAATGTGATTTTCTGTTTTTTTTTCCCCACATTCTATCTCTCATGGTTGAGGTTTAACCATGTTGACAATTACAAGCCTCTCTAATATTTTCAAGTGGGAGAACTTGCACAATTAGTGGTTGACTAAATACTTATTTGCCCCACTGTAAACTCTTGTTTATTATCATTCCATCCACTTTGAATATAATTCCTGACGTTTCTTATTTCAACATGTTGGAACATTAAATGGACCTGTACATTTGACACCTGTGTGCTTTTTGGGCTGCTGGCCTTCCTTCTACCTCAAGTAGGTCATGTTGCTGCTTTGGCTTATCTTACTTACATGGGGAGCGAAACACATCACAGGTGAGAAAGAGTTCAACCTGTCACTGAGATGTAGGGAGCAAGCAGAACTTGTTTCTCACATGTACTTGTTTCTCACATCTCTTTTTCTTCGAGCTTTCATTCAATTTGTATAACCCTCTCACGTTTCTCACAAAACACACTCACGTGGACATGTGGAGCATTAACAATCAGATACTGTGTAATATACACCAGACAATGGATTTTTTTTTGCCTCAACTTTTCAAAAAATCAAGAACCTCAACATCTGAGTATTGTGTTTGACTTTTGGTGCAGAGGCCTGTGTGAGGGTGGGGGTGTGCGTGCGTGTGTGTATGCATGATAACCTGGGGAATGTATATTTCAAAAGAAAAATGTGTTAACGTTGTCATTCACTAGAACAAGAACAGACGGAATATTAGGGGAGGAAAAATGTTTCACAAAACTCCTTATAAATGTTATTCAATAGGAATATACATGGTGGATGACTGGTTCGCACATTTGCATCACAGTTCTGAGATCGAGGGTTAAAACTAGTTCTCTAGCCGTCCTGTTTGGCGTTTGCATGTTCTCAACAACAACCAGTTTAAGGTGTACCCCAACTGTTACAATAGGTTACAGCACCTTTGTGACCCTCGTGAATATAAGTGGTACAGATAATGGAAATGCTTGAAATGTGGAGATTTTTAATGGGGAATAGAATTTTGTTTGGTAAAATAACTGTTGAAAATGTTAGAAGCAATATCAAAGTGCTGGTACAATTAGTACATACCAATAAATATTAAGAAAATAAAAACAAAGGTAAAAAATCATCGTCATGATGTCGTTTCTCAATTAAAGGAGATTTTCTAACACAAACGTGCCAAATTTGTACGAATGTGTGTGAGTGCGTACAGTATACCGTATGTGTGGTGTGTGTTCATTACATGTATGTACTAGTACAAAAGGATCCAAATACATGTCAAAAGGTCTTTAAAGCAATACATTAAAGTGCAGTATTTTATTACATAAAATGGCGTTGACAATTCCTCTGGAGTGATTGCTTTGGCACATGGTCTAATCGTGTAGTGCAGAATAAAAGGTTTCTCACTCTAACCAAGACATCTAGCAGCTCTCCCTAATAAAAATGGAGGACTCCATTAATTAGAACTGCAAAATTGTCTTGTCACGCTCGTCCCTACACAGGAGGTCAAAGCGGAGTGAAGCGAAGTGCGGCGCTCATAAAGATGGCAGGGAATTAGTGTCTCAGTCAAGGACTCCTCAGAAACACGGTTGTTGTTTGGCTTCGACAAGGTCCTCTAGAACTGTGTTGTGTAAGAACACTTGTGATATGTTATTTGTTATTAAACTGCTTGTCAGGCTTTTATTCAGAAACTATTCACCAACAGGAAATGCAGGAGTTGTCCCTCAATGTTGTTGTTGTTGTTGTTGTGTTGTTGTAAGCCAGATTAAATTGAATGTTTCAAATAGAAATGTTTCTCTTACGAGAAAGATGAACCTTTTAAATAAGCATATGTTGAATCATTGACCTCTCTGCACAGATTATTAAAGGATAACTTAGGGTAGATATGTTAACCAAAGCAGCATGTGATGCCCAATTCGAATTTTTTGTTAATTGTGACTTTTTTTGTGTAGCCGTTCACATTCCAAAAACGGAATGCGACCGCGATGGGGCGCCAACGTGCACCATAACACATCTTCATGTGTCACAGTTTTTATGAAAGTCAATAAAGTCACTACGGGAGGTTTCCCCATCACTCACTCAAGAAATTTTGAAGATTTTAAGATACTGGAGCCAACATTTTATTTTAACCTGATTGCGTCATGAATGGTATCCGCCTTTTTCTGCCACTGCTCATTCGCAGGTGTTTTACAAGTTTTGCCTGTTGATGATGTATAGGTCACATGCGTCACGTTCATATTATAGAGGCTGTCCAATTTATGGCAATACTAATGAGCCAGGGATGGATTAAAAAAAAAAAAAAAAAAAAAAAAAAAACGAATTGGATCTGTATGTATCTGTATATGTATCTCTTATGGGCAGCAAAGAAATTGATTTTGACCTGTATTGTGAACTAACTAAGTTCAATATTTTTCAGGGACACACTCATCTTATTGATGATTTCTTCACCCGGTCTAAATAGGCAATAATGTGACATCAATGGGCACACAATTAGACAATTACAACTTCGTTGTAAGTTTGCCCCTTTGCAACTAAGTTAAAATCCTTGATCCCCCAAATACACAATATCTTGCATGTACAGTATATGTGTTTTATATTGTTTGAGCTTTGTCTAGGGCTAAGTTCATACTGCAGATCTTAAAGTGATCCTCTGACTTTAAATACATGTTGGCTCTAATAAACCACAATTGTTCTCTTGAACTAAAATATGTTGTTAGAAACACATAAAGTGTTAAATCAATGGCAATATTTTATAATATTTAGTCCATATTTTGACCGTTAGTTGGCGCCATGGTTTGCGGGCTCGCAGTGATGACGTAATTGGTATCTTTCCAAATTTGTAGCGTGTTAAACAATTGCTTATTGCTGCCTAAACTCGCGAAGTAAAATGCCACGATGTGCTGCTTTTGGATGCAATTTCCAGTCAAATGGAAACAAGGGAGTGAAGTGAGTGCTCAAGGTGGAATTATTATTTTTAGTGAATAAATGTGCATAAGTGGAAGCGTCTCCCCCTTTTTGGTCCCTGTATGCACGTACCCTACCCACCACGTGTTACAACTGGGGTCCGAACATGTTTCCTGGATCCTCAGTCAAGTAAGGGATCCGTCTATTTTCTGGATCCGACGGTCCCACCACGTCTGCAATATTGGTTTCGGATCTGTCCATTTTTTGATTCGTCGGTCCCACAACGGCTTTTCAGATCAGTCTATTTTGTGGAATCGACGGCTGCGACATTGCCATGGGATCGGTCTAATTCCTGGATCTTCGAGTGAGTAAAAAACGCAGATTTGGATTACTATTGCTATCTTTTATGTTGACTATTCTTCGTGGGAGTTTTCCCCAAATCATACTAAATAATTAAAGCACTATGGCACGCTACAGTGACGACAGTGACTCTGACGAGGACCTCACAACAATGCTGAGTGTTCGTCAGGGAACGCTTGTTTGCTTACTACTGAGCTCCCGAGTGAAGAGTGGTCAAGGTGGAAATATTATTTTTTGTGAATAAATGTGCATAGTCGAAGCTTCTCCCTTTTTTGGTACTTTTATACTCGTATCCTAGCTACCACGCGTTACAATGTACAAGACATGGATTACACAAGGTGTGCTCTTTGGCCTGTACTGTATGTAAAGCACACGACAGCTCTGGGTGCTAACAATCTACATAATGATATTGGGATAAGTTTGAAAACGCAATATGCTTACCTTGAATATCTGCTAATAAAACCGGACACCATACACTCTCACTCCCAACCGGAGTTCCCAACAGGACTCTCTCGCATCACCAGTTTTGCCCAACTTTTGTCTTATCAGGTATTTGCTGCACGCATTTTCCCAGAAGCTCGTCTTGTGAACGACCGACAGTGCTGTCCTGCTCTTCACTTTTCAGATCTGGTTCAAATAGGAAGGGTAGAACTGATGACATGTTGGGAAAGCTAACGAGTGACACGCTGGAATTTCGGCCACGGGACCAGTGACGTCACGCACTGCGACGTAACAAGCATGGCGACCTATCACTTAAAATAATTTTACAAACTTTATTAAAACAAAAACATTAAGAGGGGTTTTAATATCAAATTATTATAACTTACACTAACATGTATCTTTTAAGAATTACTTGTCTTAAAAATAGAGGGTCCCTTTAATGCCCAATTATGATTTTTTTTTTTTTTTTTTTTTTTTTTTTGTGTGCCCGTTCAGACTGCCTTTGTCCATTGAGCCCATACAAGTATTACGCATGCGCACTTATTCACAGTCGGACACGCGCTGAGGAACTATTCACTGTGCGTGCATGACGCACACATATAAGCCTTATGTGTGTGCGTCATTTTGCCCCGACTCGGCCAGGTAAGCAATACTGAAATATTGCTCATTTAGCGCACAATAAGAAACCAAGCATTATAAGGCTTATCCTTTTCATCATTGAATTTTTTATGACTGTGGTCAAGCCCGCCTCCTGCAGAGTAAAAGCCGAGTTCAAGCGAGGCGCTAACGCTAATGAACAGCTACATTGCTGCCGTCTTGCGTGGTGGTGGTGTTGCTGCATGAATTCCGATATAGGAGACTTGACAGTTCAGACCGCTGCCACGTTCTGGAAAAATGTGGCCCAGATCGGAATTAAACCACATACGAAAGTTACCCAGATCGGATTTGAAATGGTCCACTTCAATGAGACTTGTCCCATTCAGACTATCAAGTTAATGCCTCACTTGAGTCGGAAAAACACAAAAAAATTGGATTTGTGCATTAAGTCCAGCAGTCTGAACCTAGCCTAAGTAAGACAAACTGCCGACCGTGAGCAAAGATACAGTGTGACTGGCAGGAAGCGGTCTCTCGTGCAGACAATGGACACACTAAGGGTCTGCTAGAATTGTTATTTACGGGGGCAGCAGCGGAAAAAATTACTTCCTCCGTCACCAAAATACATCTTTTGTCAGGTTTGTACTGTATGAATTTTATGTAATCTTTGTTTATTAATACACGGGGTAACGGATGACAAGCCACGCGCAGGACCACTGGAGTGTCCCTTTAATGATGTGGCAGCGTGTCGGGGCTGTGAGCACAATGAAGGTCTAGAAAACAAATGAAAGCTCATTTACCATTTAGCTTTTTACTACAAATTAAAAAAAAAAAAATGTCACCTGGCTAAGCTTACATGTCTGAACAAATGGAACCATGTGAAGCAAGTATATATAATGAAAACTCTGTACTTTTTTTATCCAGGATGCTCCAGGTTTGGCATAGATGTATGCAGATATCTGTATGTGTGTGTGTTAGCGTGTCCTGAGCAGTAACTCGTCAGATCTTTATGTATATAAAGCAGTGCAAATCACAGCTTAACTATGTATGGTCTCTCCTGTGGGAGCCCATGTTTAATTTTGCATGCCTGCAGAGAGTGTCATAACACATTCACATCACAAAGCTCAACAAGCTCACTGGGTCAGGATTAAGAAGAGTTGTGCATTAGCCCGCTGAGCTTGTGAATTCCTACTCTCAATTGCATGAGTATATAATACATTTGTGTACAGTATAATACATGTGGAGTATAAAATACAGCCTTTATGCAAACAATGTTTTCTTGTCATATTTATGCCCACAAAAAATATAGCTTTATATACATGGCATTGTAATACAGTTCAAGTTGTGGAAAAAAGTGTATGAACTGTAGCTGTATTATAATTTTAATGAATGATAAAGATCTTTTTTCCCTAAAGTGATGATTAAAATGGGATTTTTTTTTTCTTTTTATTAAAGTGGATGTTATTGATGGCAGTGTTAATTCTGCATTTGCAACAATCAGAAGAGGTGTCAGAAATGCATTTTAATTTGTGCAATGCTGAATTCTCACTCCAGGTTTTCCTTTAAATGCTGTGGTAGTGGTTTGAATCTTGCCTGGTATAGACCCCAATCACCAACGTCACACAATCACGTGATCGCTGTATTGTGCCGCGATATTGTCCGTCATTGTTTGTCCGTATTGTCAATGATCGTAATTTCTAAAGGTGGATTCACTTGCAAATTATGGAAGCCCCGGTGCTTTCAGAGGCTGTACACTCATTGGATGAGTTGCATAAAAGCCGTTATTTGGAAAAGCTTCGGTCAATCCAGTGGCCAGATCCATATTTCATGACCAAACCAATGTTTCCTCCCGTCCGGTCCCGTCCCGTGCGTCAGAGCTCATCCTGAGACCACAAAATTTCCAATCATACTCCAGTTTATGTCACGATGAGGAGTCGGGTACCCAAAATCGGCACCGGCCCGAATATAAACCGACATTTGGTCAGCTGAGCGTCACCATTGTCACGATTGTAAAATGAAACTTGATCGACAACGGGCCGGAATGTGTGCCGAAAAATAGCTGCCCCACGTGAAATGTCCCCCCTGAAGGGAGCGCTTATTTATAACGCTTTATTGACATGAAAACATCAAATGTTTTCATGGGCGCATTACAGTAATGGATTTACGAGTGTAAGATCAGTTTTAAATAATTAAATTACACAAAATATTAGTACTGTATTTTAGTAACAAATTGTGGACTGGGCCACATAGCCATCTTTGAACAGAAATGTATTAGTCTACAGGTTTTCACGGCAATATCCCAATGACAATCATACAGGTATGACATTTATTAGTTAAAGCAGAGTAAAATAATATATATTCACGGTACAAGAAAGTCGTTTCCGTATGGGCGCTCCCGTCAGGGGGGACATTTCATGCAGGGCGGCTATTCTTCGGCACAACACCTGTTGTCGCATCCCCCGGCTTGCTGCGCGACCGTGGCGACGAGCTTCGTAGTCTCCGTCTGATGATGTCTGCGATCGTGTAGGCATCATATGGATGTTTTCGCCACTGTCTGACGGCTGTCGACACAAACGCATCATGGACCGAGATAAACAAACCGTGCTGCTTTTGAGATTTGCCCTTTTAACAATGGGCACACAGCAACTACTAAAATTACCGTTTATCTTCTCTGTTACTGCCACCAACCGTCACACATGCCTTCACCATTTTGATTAATCAATGTTAACGATTCTCAGGAAGGGTTTTGGGTTCGTTTACTAGGCGGTGATTCCTTAACAAGCAGAAAAACATGCAGTAATAGCAGGAATGTACGTAGCGGTAATATGTAAACACGATGAGCTGACGGGCGAGTTGTGACGTTACGTGATTGGGGTCTATACCAGACTCACCGCTGTTCCAGCGATTGAGTCTGGCGACCGTCTGGGGGTTCAAATTCCCAGGGCGGAGCAAGCCACGGCAAACAGACAGCGGAGTTGACCAATCAGCGATGGGCAGACGTGACGTTGATAATTCGACAAGTAACAAGCGTGAGCGGAGAATGGAGAAGTTTATTCAACATGGCTAGCGCAAGACAGACTGTTGTCAATGACTTGTGCCGATGTGTTTTTGGTAATTTAAAACTGATTTTACCGCGGATTGGAACATATTCTTGGCTCTCCCGTTCAGCATCTGTATTGTTGTGGAGATGACTTTGGGCGCGCAAGCGTGACGTTGCTCGTTAAGAACACGTCACGCAAATAAACTAATCTGATTGGACGGTTGATTTTGTATTGGCTCGAGAGGCCGTTAATGGGCTGGGTCCCAGACTATTCTCAAAGTGTTTGAAAAATACAAGGAGAGTAGTGTGGCGGTGCCGGGCATGTTTGAATCCATCTGTTTTCTTTTCTGCTTTTCCTGTTGAGTGACACAGAGCGCTGGAGCTAATTCTAACTGACTGAGCGAAAGGCAGACGGCACCCTGGATAAGTCAATCAGGAGGCTGATGTTTTAAGTAATCTTTGCATTGTTTTCAAACTGCTAGCAATGCCACCTAGAGGTTAACATGCATTCTCGTCTGCCCCAAAGACTTCCCCCATATAAAACTCAGCACAAGTGGATTTTTTTTTTTCAAGCTACATCACAAATTGGGAATTTAGCATACAGTTCTGCACTAATATAGGTGTATACCATATGATCCACTCAATAATACGGTGCGCCGTATGTGTGTGTATAATATAATGTATGTGTTAAATGCAGATATTTCACCTGCACCTTTTTATACGGTGCGTCATATGGTCACAAATATACTAGACCTTCTGAAAAAAATAACATATTGTGATAAAAATTAGCATATTGTGATAAAGTTCATTATTTTCTGTAATGTACTGATAAACATTAGACTTTCATATATTTTAGATTCATTAAACAACTGTCATGTCTAGGAAGTCATGTTAGTGTTTTGTTTGTTGGTGCAGAATTTCCTGCTTTTATTTTGGTAATGGCATTCTGCCTGGTTCCAGCTTTACTTCCTGCTCTACGCAATCAAGCTGATCGTATCCACCTGTGATCCATTGTATATATAGTCTGCATCTAACCTTGCCCTGTGTCAGCTCGTCTTGTATCCTGCCATGTTCCATGTCACCAGCTCATGTAAGCCTTTTCTTGACTAAGATTTATGTTGAGTTCAAATGCCCGCGTTTGTTACTTTGTTGACTTTGCTCAGAATTTTGGTATCCACCAAGTGCTGTGAATTTTTGTTGACTTTGCTCAGAATTTTGGTGTCCAGCAAGCGCTGTGATTTTTCATTCTCTTTTTGAACTCCTATGAACTGAAAATAAATATTTTTGTTTAAACGGAACATTCGTGCATTTGGGTCCTTAGTGAATCCTTGTCAACAACTGAAGTAGTTCAAACCTTTTATTGTTTTAATATTGATGATTTTGGCATATGAGTCAAGAAAAAACAAAAATCCCTATCTCAAAAAATTAGCATATCATGAAAAGGTACTCTAAAGAAGCTACTAACCTAATCATCTGAATCAACAAATTAACTCAAAATCCCTGCGAAAGATTCCTGAGGCTTTTAAAAACTCCCAGCCTGGTTCATTACTCAAAACCGCAATCATGGGCAAGACAGCCGACCTGACTGCTGTCCAGAAGGCCATCATTGACACCCTCAAGCAAGAGGCTAAGACACAGAAAGAAATTTCTAAGCGAATAGGCTGTTCCTAGAGTGCTGTATCAAGGCACCTCAGTGGGAAGTCTGTGGGAAGGAAAAAGTGTGGCGGGAAACGCTGCACAACCAGAAGAGGTGACCGCACCCTGAGAAAAATTTGTTGAGAAGGGCCGATTGTAAACCTTGGGGGACCTGCAGAAACAGTGGACTGTCTCTTGAGTAGAAACATCCAGAGCCACCGTGCACAGGCTTGTGCTGGAAATGGGCTACAGGTGTCGCATTCTCCAGGTCAAGCACTTTTGAACCTGAAACAGCGGCAGAAGCGCCTGACCTGGGCTCCAGAGAAGCAGCACTGGACTGTTGCTCACTGCAAAGCAAATTTTGCATGTCATGCAGAAATCAAGGTGACAGAGTTTGGAGGAAGACTGGGGAGAAGGAAATGCCAAAATGCCTGAAGTCCAGTGTCAAGTACCCACAGTTAGTGATGGTCTGGGGTGCCATGCCAGCTGTTGGTGTTGGTCTACTGTTTTCTCAAGGGCAGGGTTAATGCCGCTATCTGTCAGGAGATTTTGGATCATTTCATGCTTCCATCTGCTGAAAAGCTTTATGGAGATGAAGATTTCATTTTTCAGCACGACCTGGCACCTGCTCAGTGCCAAAACCACTGGTAAATGGTTTACTGACCATGTTATTACTGTGCTCAATAGGCCTGCCAACTCTCCTGACCTGAACCCCATAGAGAATCTGTGGGATATTATGAAGAGGAAGTTGAGAGACATCAGACCCAACACTGTGGAAGAGCTTAAAGCCTGAGTTATACTCCCGCGTTGCGGTGACGGCGTAGCGACTACGGCGTCATTCGACATTTGATAGTTCTGCGGTGAGGGAACGCGTTGCTCTGTAATTCACCGCCAAGCCACTAGAGGGATGTGGCGTTATGTTTGTACGGTTTTGGGGCATGCTTGTTTACTTCCGCTAGTCGGAGAAAAATAAACAATGCAATATGGAACTCTTGAAAATAAATATTCTGCTCATCAACACTGAATAAATATTGAACATACAAATGTTGAGGGGCAGGCGACGCAGAAGACTGTATCGAGGCGGTCTGGCCGACTTTTGATGCCGCACAGAGTTTTAGACTCTGGTGGAGAGAGCTAGCTGTGGCGGCTAGCTTCAAACTGGCGTCGAGCACTGCGTTCAAGGTCTGCAAAGCCCTCCAGCCCGATTTGTTTGCTGTGTCCTACAACCAGCCAGTGGGAAGCCATAGCAGATTTCTGGCGTCTAGGGAACTTCCCAAACTGCGTTGGGAGGCTTGATTTTAAGGTTATCATAAAAAGCACCGAGGCACTCTCAATCAGTGATGATGTATCGTGTGTGTGAACTGTCTGTTATTGAAAATTAAAGATCAAAACAACTCTAGACACCAAATATGTGCTTTATTCTTTATATACTTGAATTGTGACACGTAAATAAGTCACAGACTCACAGCAAACATATGTACACAGTAAATGATGAAGTGCACCAACCAAAAATACGACATAAAGTGATAAAAAGTTGGCAGTTTTTGGCCGACTGGGTCACCGCTTCGTGTGGCCACTCGATTCCAACCACCCACGTCTTAGTGGTTCTTCCATTTATTTATTTTTTCGATCGCCGACCTTGCCATTTGGCAATCACAATAATAATTTCTTGACGAGACTTGCTCTTCGATGATACTCCCGTCGGCTTGGTCCATTTTTGCGTGTAGAAAACAATGTTTGATTCTATTGTACAATGGCGGTGTTTTCGCGGTAAACCGGAAACAACAGTCTGAGCGGACCAATCACAGTCCGTTTTTGCTACGTCATACGCGTCTACGCGACGCGAAGGTTACAAAAATCGAGAGGTGCGCGTCAGGCTACGGCGTAGGGTCGTAACTCGATTCTTCCTTGACGGCGTAGGTCTGATGCGGAAGTATAACTCAGGCTTAAGGCCGCTATCGAAGCATCCTGGGCCTCCATAACACCTCAGCAGTGCCACAGGCTGATTGCCTCCATGCCACGCTGCATTGAAGCAGTCATTTCTGCAAAAGGATTCCCGACCAAGTATTGAGTGCATAGTTGATATAATAAATTGAAGGTTGACTTTTTTTGTATTAAAAAACACTTTTTTTGTATTTGTCAGATGAAATATGCAAATTATATATATATATATATATATGTATATATATTGTATATTTATATTACAGTGTATCACAAAAGTGAGTACACACCTCGCATTTCTGCAGATATTTAAGTATATCGGTAACACTTTACAATAAGGGTCCCTTAATATTAGTTAACGCATTATTAGACAATAAGTCATGTTTATGTAACATGACAATAATTCATTTAATCCTTTATCTAACATTTTTTAATATATTAATTAACATGAGTTAATGCATTAAGTTAATGCATTAGTTAATGCATTTTAAGACAATAATGTTTAAGTAACATTACAATAATTCATATAATCCCTTATTTAACATTGATTAATATATTAATTAACATTATCTAATGCATTAGTTAATGCATAACCGGACAGTAACTAATAGTTTGGTAAAATTATAAAAATATATAGGCCTATATAGGGTTAGGGTTTGTTAACGTAAGCATTTATAATTTCTTAGTTAAGGGACACATGTGCTAGACTTTATAATAAGAGTCCAAAAAACATTCAGTAATGGTTATTTAAGGTTAAGTAATACTTATGAGGTACTTTCACATGAAATAATACCATACTTAAGGTTAGGTTAAAATATATAATATATATAATACATTACTTAACATTATTCACTTATACATTAGTGCATTAATAAATAGTTATCAATGTATACTGGCGCTAGAAAGTGATTATATTATTTTAAAATGAGAAACATTGCTCTGTGAGTCCTTGGGTGCTGTTAACCTAACCTTAAGTATGGTATTATTTCACGTGAACGTACCTCATAAGTATTAATTAACCTTAATTAACCATTACTGAATGCTTTTTGGACCCTTATTGTAAAGTGTAGCACATGTGCCCCTTAACTAAGAAATTATAAATGTTCGAGTCGTAGTTTCCAAGGAGTGTACTCACTTTTGTTGCCAGGGGTTTAGATATGAATGGCTATATTTTGAGTTATTTTGAGGGGAAAATAAATTAACTCTATTATATAAACTGCACACAGACTACTTTTCAATGTGTCAAAGTGTCATTTTGTCAGTGTTTTCCCTGAAAAGATATACTTAAATATCTGCAGAAATGTGAGGGGTGTATATATACTGTATATAGTAACTAAGGACAGGCAAATGTCACAGTGAGGGCAGCTGTTAAACAGGTAAAGATAAGTGTGTCCGTCCATGCCTTGCATGAAAAATCTTTGAAGTATTTAACACATCACTGAGTGACTCTCACATACTGTATGTTTTGTATAATTCATTGGCTGGCTGGCACACATCCACACAGAATATACACTATGTGTGTTGGCACACACCAGCACATACTTTCAATTGTACAGCACATTTGCACACGTACGTATGACAGATTGAGGTCAGTTCATTGTTAAGGACTGCTGGGAGATAATTAACATGTTTTTTCATTACACCCGATTGCTGCCATTTTGCCATATTGTCATGCTCAGACAGCAATTTGCTTTCAGTGTCATTAAGAAATAGTGAAGAACTAATTTGCCTGCTTGCTTGTTATACAGTACAGTGTGGTCTCCTCAACTTTTGTCATTCATAGGATTTGCTCTAAAAGGCCCACAGGTTGGTTTCTCAAAGGTCACATTTCAACTTTTCACTATTTAGTGCTTTAGTCCTTCAAGGTTCTCACTGTATTATAGGCCTACTCATAGTATTATACTAATTTTCATATTTTCTCAGATATTGTGGTTCCATCCATCCGTCCATCCATCCATTTCTTGGAAATGCCACTAAGATTTTTGCATTTCACACAGAAAATTGAAACTTGTGCAAAACAAAACAAAAAAAAAAGGTACTTGCTCCTTTATTTGGAGCTACAAAAAATGTATTATGTTATCCATGGCCTGTCCACATCCACAATTGATGATTCAGTAGATTTACAAACAAACTGTAGTTAAAAAAGGTTTTAAAAGAAAAGAAAAGCATGACATGAAAAAGAATTGTTCAAAAAAAGCACCCAGAACCAGTCCAACGTTCAAGATAAGACAATCAAGTTGTCTATTTCCCAATGAAAGATACAGACCAGGATAATAAAAGTGTAAGACTGAACTTAAAAACTCTTGAACACACATAACCTAACGTAGAGAAGAAGAAAAAACGAAACATAAACACACTAGAGGTCTCACAGGCACATTATTAAATTAGTCAGAGAAACATGTGCCCAGTGCCTCGAAGACTAGAGGCTTTCTCTTTTCTCGTAATCCCAACAAAGGGACGTTTTCTCTTTTGTTATACTCTCCCTCTTGTTTCAATTTGACCAAGCAGCAAGGATTCTGGGGAAAAGAGGATTTTTTTAAGTCCAGACAGAACAATCTTTTTTAATTTTACCTTGTTTGTTTGATTTTTATTAATTTATTTTTTGGGTGAGGGTTGGTTTTCAACAGTTATTCTAAACACTGCTAATTAGCGAAAGGCATCGTGCACAACCCTTCTTTAAGACAAAGGAAGAGACAAAAAGGCTAAAGAGAATAAGGAAACACAACACTTACAAATCAACCTAACGAGAGTGAAAAACAAAGAGAGATGTTGCACATAAACACTTCCTACAAACAAACACACACTTTGCCTCAGAGAATAGATGAAAGGAAGGAAACAACAGCAAGAAAACAAATATCCACCAACCCAACGGCTTTCCTTATAACAGCACATCACCTAATAATTATATATGTTAAAATATCTTTCATAATATATTGACATGACACAGGGTGCAGGGCCAATCCATAGTGGGCCTATTTTCAAAAACTTCAAATATTTTCAAAACCAAAGCTGCTACCGACCTAAAACCAAAACAGGCCTTAGTCTTATATGAGTCTCCATGAGCAGCAGCATAAAAAAAATCAAAGTTGTTCCTTTATAAAATCCCGATTAATTATGTTTTATATAAGTATAACAAAACTTAAAATTCCGATAAAATTATCAGATTTTACACGAGATGCACAAAAATCAAATGCAGAGATAATCACCTATATTTTCAGGATTAATAGCAATATTTAACACATCACATGAGTTTTTGCCCAAAATAGCAACTTATTTTTTTTTTTTTATCTACTGCAAGTTTTCAACAGCAGAAACTTAATACTTGAGGAAAACATGTTGCCTGGTATACAAGATTCACCGCTGTTCCAGCGATTGAGTCTGGCGACCGTCCGGTGGATCTAATTCCGAGGGCGGAGCAAGCCACAGCAAACAGACAGCGGAGTGGACCAATCAGTGATGGGCAGACGTGACGTTGTTAAAGCGACAAGTAATTAGCGTGAGTGGAGAATGGAGACGTTTATTCAACATGGCCAGCGCGAGCCATGTTGACTGTTGTCAACTTGTTTTGATGTGTTTTTGGTCATATAAAACTGATGTTACCGCGGATTGGAACATATTCTCGGCTCTCCCGTCCGCATCTGTGTTTCTGTTTCGGCGCGCAAGAGTGACGTTACTCGTTAAGAACACATCACGCAAATAAACGAATCTGATGGGACGATTGATTTTGTACCTTGCTCGAGAGGCCATTAATGGGCTGGGTCCCAGACTATTTCTCACAGTGTTTGAAAAATACAGGGAGAATAGTCTGGCTGTGCCAGGCAAGAAAACATGCAGAATCAGTTATAAATAATTTATAAATTGAATATTAATCAATTCTATATACAATCACAATTTATTATAGAATAGAATATCCCTTTATTGTCAATTTACAGTTGTACAATGAAATTGTGGAGCATCTGCCTTTACAGTGCAGGATAATATAAGTTGAAATCTCAAAAATGACTTGCAAGTATAAAGTATGAAATCTAAATAAACATAAATATAAAATGTGTATAACATTACGTTTTCTGGTCAGCTTCCTCGACAAGTCCCTGTTCCTCGCCGCCTCTGTTCTGCCCTCCTCGGCTCTGCTTGGGCTTGGTGCATGTGCTGACTGCAACTGACTACTACTAAATTAGGCGGAGTTTGGTCCAGCCCCATACGGGAAGACTATTCTATCACTAAATTCTGTTTCATCTTTAGTCAAATATCTTACATGTTCCCTCTTCAGTTGTCATCTCTCGCGACAACGATGCGCTGATTGGCCGAGAGATCCTGCATTAATGCGGTGATTGGCTGAGAGAGCGTGCATGGATGCGCTGATTGGTTGAGAAAGCCAGCATGCTGCTAGCTAGTTTACGGACCGGAGCAGTGTGAAACACGAGTCGCACCTGGCACTGTGCAATTTGTTTATATTCCACCAGTGGATGACCGAATCTAACAAAATGTCATTCTCAAAGCTGACCAAGAGAAGAAAAGTGAGTAAACAGCTTTGTGACCCCCAAATGCCATTTCTCTCATTGAGCAGTGTTTTACAGTTAAAGTTATTGTCGATAATTATTATGTTTGCACCTTAATGACAGAGCTTGTCATTTATGTTCTGTATATGTGAACATGTACTGTACTACTTGCACATTTCTTTTTTGTCCAGCAGTGTTCTACGGTTCAAAAATGTACTGTCAATAGTTATTGTTTGCACCTTAATGACAGATCTTGTCAATTATTTAGTGTACATGTGTAAACTTTGTACTTGCATATTTTTTTGTATTTTCATTTTAAGTCAAGAATATGTTTTGTTAATTTATTTTTATTTAATCAGAATGTGCACTGTATTTTTGTTTGGTCCATGTTCGACCTGCCTTGTACTTGACAGACATTAATAAATGGACCCATGCTTGTATGAAAAACACAATTGTGAACCTTCTAAATTTGTACTTGAGGACCCCTGGTCTAGGATATACAATGGTACGTGACAAAATGTCCTGAAGAGACAAATCTCTTAAACATAGTCCGTAAACTAATATAGCACAAAAAATTGCCCTATTATCAAGTTTCCAGTTCATCTTGGAAAGAATAGCAACAAGTAAGGAAAATTTCACTAATAATCATTGGATGAATCAGATAAAAAGGTTCACCCTTTTCTGGTTTGGTGAACTTTTACTTTAATTATTTCACCTGTGCACAGATTTATTTTGATGGTAAAAATATACATTTTTACATTGCCTAAATTTCCCAATATGAACTGCTCTGTTTAGCCTCCAGTGGCAATCTCTGGTACTGCAAGATTTTAAAACGCTTCCAGGAACTTGTAATTTAGACAAGTTTCCGAAGTACTTCCGCTTTACTTCCGCATTTCTGCTCGTGACTTATGTTTTACACTTTCTCTAACCAAAACAAACAGTGGCACTTGAGTGGCATTATTCATCATAATCCCTCAAAAAAATCATCAAGAGATGGGAGGACAACATGAAGAATGGCTGAGAGTCGCCACAACCAAAATAATTTTGTATTTCATTGATTTAATGGCAGTGGATGGAAACGCAACCAGGGACCTGAAAAGCTCTGAAGCATCCAGTTGAATGTGCTCTAAACGAGGAATATGGGAATTGTGTTTTCATGAAGGCAGATGTGAAACCAAGACAGTGCAAATATCTTCAATTCTGTGTTGCGTCACAGCTGAGACATCATTAGCTTTGCTTTAGCTTCAATGACAAATAAACGGAAAACACTCATTTACTACAAGTCATACACGGGCTTTTAACCCTGAATGCATAAATCAAAATTTTACACGTTTTTGTTTGTTTGTTTACATGTGGAAAACGCTGTGCGGTAAGAGAAGACAACTTGATGTGTCTCACAACAACACTTATGTTGATGGACATATATCGAGACTCTACTTTGATGATGGAAGGCTCGAAATATGCTCCACCTTCGTTAATATTTTTTCTACTAATTTTATAAATTATTTATTGACCTGTTTTGCACATGCACCAATTATTTTAAATCATGTTGTCCAAAAGTTTTATTGCGATCAATATCTGCAATAAAAAAGGGTGACATACTATATATTTATACAGTTAGGCCAAATAATATTTGGACAGACACACAATTTTCATAAGTTGGGCTCTACATTCAAACACATTGGACTTGAAATAAAATTTCTAGACCGGAATTTAAGTGCAGACTGTAATGTTTAATTCAAGTGGTCAAACAACATCTGACTGAAAATTAAGGAATGATATATATTTTCTTAGAAACACATCACATTTCAGGGGCTCAAAAGTAATTGGACAATAAAGCATAGTCTAAACAAAAAAAGTTTGTAGTCAATATTTTGTTGCAAATCCTTTGGAGGCAATCACTGCCTGAAGTCTGGAACCCATGGACATCAAACACTGGGTTTCCTCCTCTTTGACGCTTTGCCAGGCCTTTACAGCAGCAGCCTTGAGTTGTTGCTTGTTTGTGGGTCTTTCTGCCTTAAGCCTAGTCTTGAGCAGGTGAAATGCATTCTCAATTGGGTTGAGGTCTGGAGATTAACTTGGCCATTGCAGAATTTTCCACTTCTTTGCCCTAATAAACTCCTGGGTTGCTTTTGCTGTATGCTTTGGGTCATTGTCCATCTGCACTGTGAAGCGCCATCCAATTACCTCTGCAGCATTTGGCTGAATCTGAGCAGAAATTATATCCCTGTATACTTCAGAATCCGTCTACTATTATCTGTTGTAATGTCATCAATGAGCACAAGTGACCCAGTGCCCTTGGAAGCCATGCATGCCCATGCCATTACACTCCCTCCCCTGCGTTTCACAGATGATGATGTGTGCTTTGGATCACGTGCCGTTCCCTTTTTTCTCCAAACGTTCTTCCCATCATTCTGGTACAGGTTTATCTTTGTTTCATCTGTCCATAGAACCCTTTGCCAGAAGTGGGCTGGCTTGTTGAGATGTTTTTAGGCAAAGTCCAGTCTGGCCTGTCTATTCTTGAGACTGGTGAATGGCTTGCACCTTGTTGGGAACCCTCTGTATTTACTTTCATTCAGTCTTCTCTTTAATGTAGACTTAGAGACAGATACAACTACTTCCTGGAGAGTGGTCTTCACTTCTGTAGATGTTGTAAATGGATTTTTCTTTACCATGGAGAGTATATGGCGATCATCCGTTACTGTTGTCTTCAGTGGACGTCCAGGCCTTTTTGAATTGTTAACCTCACCAGTGCATTCTTTTGTTCTTTTAATGTACCAAACTGTTCATTTGGTTTCTCCAAGGATTTCAGCTATCTTTCTTATGGATTTCTTTTGTTTTTTCAGTCTCAGGATCTTCTGCTTCACCTCCATTGTGAGCTCCTTTGAACGCATGATGTGTGGTCACAATAACAACTTCCAAATGCAAAACGACACACCTGGAATCAACTCCAGACCTTTTCAATACTTAACTGATGACAGTTTACCGAGGGAGAAGCCTTCTGAGTCAATTACAGCCCTCAGAATCAATTGTCCATTTAATTTTGGTCCCTTGAAAAGGGGTATAAAGAGTGTAAAGGAATATAATTCCTAAACCCGTATTCCGATTTAGATATGGAAAGTTTTAAATTGCAGCTGAGATTGCGTACTTTAAACCCATATTGATTATATTATTGTATTTCGTAATGTGTTTTAGTGAACTGCTAAAATAACAAAACTTGTGTCACTGTCCAAATATTATCGGGCCTAACTGTATGTACATGTGCGATGATCTCATAATGCCATAAATATAACCTGACTAGATGGAAATTACCTTATAGTATTTCCTTGTAACAACAAAATCTGTGTCCTTCTACATTCGGCAACTGTAATATTTGTAATTTCGCCTCATTTTGGTCACTGAAGCGGCCGGCGTATCAATATACACCCCATTTTCACACAGGCTGCACAGATTGTTAGAATTTCGTCCACGAACAATCAATGAAGTGATAAGAACAAACATGCAATCTTTTAGGTTAGCGAGCCATATCCTGTAGCTGGTCAAAACATTCCCCTTCCAACCATGTATAGGTTCACACAACCACGCACAGCACAGAAAGTCGCAGAGCCTCATCTACGTCGTGCTGAATTCATTTTGGGAGATTCCGTGGGTTTCTCTGGTTTGATTTTGCAGTTTAACCACACCGTCTGCACACCGCTTATTTTAACCGCACTTCATGTTGTTCTGTCTAAACCAGAAGTCCGAAGCTGAAAATGTCAAAGATGGCGCCGCCCATATTTCTCTCAGTAAACTTGTCTATAATCATTTCTGAAGCAAAAAATGTTAATACTTTGATCTTCCAAAAAAAAATCCCCTCCATATAAAACAGAGTTACACACCACAATACATCAGTTCACAATCAATATTTATCTGACAAGACAAAATCATAAAAGTATAATAAAATGTATCGTAGTCACCAAGGTTAGTTATTGTTGAAGGCTAAATCCATACTCTTTTGCAATTCAAAGTTGTTCTGGGTTGTGTTTGTTGTGGCTAGTTGCTTCTGCTATAAGTAAGTACAGAATAAATAATGTTTCAGCTTGAAGCAAGGCCAGCAATGTGTTGGCCAACCTATCCTCACAATAATGTCCACCTTGAAAAGGAATCTTTGATAATGTTGTCCCCCTTAAATAATATTTGGGTGCAAATGTTTCACTCAAACAGTTAATTGTATTAGTTAAAAATGCCGGCAGATCTCAGAGCCAAAGGAAATGGAGAATATGGTGAATCTAAAATATTTTTTCTTCAAAAAATATGAACATCTTTATTGTGGTTTTGTACGTGGCATCAGCCAACGTGCGATAGTATGAAATATCAGATTACATCGGCATGGCAATACATACGGCCATATTTTCACATGCCTTGTGCTCTAGAGGGCTTTGTACGTTCATACGGTGGGGCAAATAAGTATTTAGTCAACCACTAATTTGCAAGTTCTCCCACTTTAAAATATTAGAGAGTCCTGTAATTGTCAACATGGGTAAACCTCAAACATGAGAGACAGAATGTGGGGAAAAAAACAGAAAATCACATTGTTTGATTTTTAAAGAATTTATTTGCAAATTACGGTGGAAAAGAAGTATTTGGTCAATACCAAAAGTTCATCTCAATACTGTTATGTACCCTTTGTTGGCAATAACGGAGGCCAAACATTTTCTGTAATTCTTCAAAAGCTTTTCACACACTGTTGCTGGTATTTTGGCCCATTCCTCCATGCAGATCTCCTCTAGAGCAATGATGTTTTGGGGCTGTCGTTGGGCAACACGGACTTTCAATTCCCTCCACAGATTTTCTATGGGGTTGAGATCTGGAGACTGGCTAGGCCACTCCGGGACCTTGAAATGCTTCTTACGAAGCCACTCCTTTGTTGCCCTGGCTGTGTGGCTCTGTGTTTGGGATCATTGTCATGCAAAGACCCAGCCACGTCTCATCTTCAATGTCCTTGCTGATGGAAGGAGATTTTCATTCAAAATCTCTCGATACATGGCCCCATTCATTCTTTCCTTTACACAGATCAGTCGTGCTGGTCCCTTTGCAGAAAAACAGCCCCAAAGCATGATGTTTCTACCCCCATTCTTCACAGAGGGTATGGTGTTGTTCGGATGCAATTCAGTATTCTTTCACCTCCAAACACGAGGACCTTTGTTTCTACCAAAAAGTTGTATTTTGGTTTCATCTGACCATAACACATTCTACCAGTCCTCTTCTGGATCTTCCAAATGCTCTCTAGCAAACTGCAGACGGGCCTGGACGTGTACTTTCTTCAGCAGGGGGACACATCTCGCAGTGCAGGATTTGAGTCCCTGGTGGCGCATTGTGCTACTGATAGTAGCCTTTGTTAGTGTGGTCCCAGCTCTCTGTAAGTCATTCACTAGGTCCCCCCGTGTTGTTCTGGGATTTTTGCTCACCGTTCTTGTTATCATTTTGACGCCACGGGGTGAGATCTTGCATGGAGCCCCAGATCGAGGGAGATTATCAGTGGTCTTGTATGTCCTCCATTTTCTAATAATTGCTCCCACAGTTGATTTCTTTACATCAAGCGTTTTACCTATTGCAGATTAAGACTTCCCAGCCTGGTGCAGGTCTACAATTTTGTCTCTGGTGTCCTTCGAAAGCTCTTTGGTCTTGGCCATAGTGAAGTTTGGAGTGTGACTGACTGAGTTTGTGGACAGGTGTCTTTTATACCAATAATGAGTTAAAACAGGTGCCATTAATACAGGTAAGGAGTGGAGCCTCGTTAGACCTCGTTAGAAGAAGTTAGACCTCTTTGAGAGCCAGAAATCTTGCTTGTTTGTAGGTGACTAAATACTTATTTTCCACTGTAATTTGGAAATAAATTATTTAAAAATCAAACAATGTGATTTTCTGTTTTTTCCCCACATTCTGTCTCTCATGATTAAGGTTTACCAATGTTGACAATTGCAGGCCTCTCTAATTTTTTCAAGTAGGAGAACTTGCACAATTGGTGGTTGACTAAATACTTATTTGCCCCACTGTCTATGTAGAATAAAGATTTATTACTTATTTAAATTTTCCACTTTTGTAAAAAATATCACTCTTTTTGTGAACCAAGATATCTGCAGTGCCATGTTGCGTTACAACTACATCCAGCTCTTTAAACTATGCAAACAGGGTGCCTGCTCCTGTAATAGCCACAGTAATAGGGTGGTAGGTGGGTCCCACATTTTCTCTCTAAGGCACGGCTCCCGGGGCGTGGCATCCCCTCTGCCTGGGCTGCCGGCCGCGGGAGTCGGGGAGGTCGGTGCTCCTATCTCACGTCACCCCGCGGCGGCTCCTCGGCGTTCTCCTGCTTCCGCCTTCCCCTCTCTTCTCTGCCTTTGTTTATATACTTTTAATTTATTTTTGGGATTATTTACCCTTAAAATGATGCCTTGAATCATTATTTTCGGGGTGGTGACATGCGGCTGATTCGGACATGTTGCATGCAATAACTGGAAATGTTATTTTGTATGAACAAAATCAAGTCATGATGAGAGCACATTCATGTTATTTTACATTCACTTGACCGTGAAAAAGATTGTGCTAGTATCATGAGGCTCCACTCACTGTATTTTCAAATTCATTATCTCATAATCACAAAAAACGCTCCACAAAGACATTCTATGGGAGGCAACTACTGTGGGGAGCAATTTATGTTGTTTCAATTTGTACAACCTCTCTATGTTCCCAACATAAAGAGAGTGTCAAGAGATTTATGTCCCCACAATGTCAGGTATACCTTCAAGACACACACACACACACACACAACTACAACCAATAGCACACGCACCCCCGCGCACCGCAACACACACACGCAGGCCTCCAGTCACTTCCACTTCAAAGGCCCAGTGCTTGATTGGGCCACCAGAGGTTTCGGGTAAAGACGGGACAAAGTTTGTCCTCAGAGGAAAGGTATGCATGTCTGCGTCATTAGAAGCACTCTGTATAGCAGAGCTTGGGGCTTTAACAACAAATAACAGAAATAATGAGTGAATTAGATTATACATTTTTAGTTCTCAGTGTAAATATTACTGTTCTCTAAATGAACACTAATATATGTATTTTCCTCTGCAACTGGAAAAATTGAAAAACTTTTGTGCAGTAATTGTTGAGTTTAATTGATCATTTATGAAAATTAATGACGCAATCTATGTTACTTGACCTTGTACAGCTTGAATGTTGAATTTTAATTGATGTTTTAATGTTTGAAATAATTCTGTCGAGGAGATGCGAGTAAGCACAATGTGTGTCTGGTAATTTGATGGTGGACCTCATTAAAGCAGAAATGACTTAGTCACAGTTATTCACCACTACTGGAACTTTGTACCCACACAAACAGTCACATTAGTGTGAATTAATATCAGTTCCAGCAAAGTATGGATGAATAGTGCATATGATGCTATTTTTTTTTTTTAAATAAATGTAGCGAGTAAAATGTATCTGATGACGCAATAGAACCAAAAATCAATGTTGAAATGTCATTCAATTTGAATTTTACCAACATTTCCTGGAATACGATGTCTAAAAAATATTCACATAATTGCATCAATATATCTCATAAATGTTGAGTTCAGTGAGCGTTGAGTTTGTTCTCCCAGAGTGTTTTGCTTTTAATGGCTTTTTGTGGTCTTGCCACAGAAGCTTGCCATAATGGCTCAGGGAAAGATTGGATGATAAGCATAAAACAAGAAATGGAAATGATTCCCTCCACACTACAATATGAGCTTTGTATAAATTACAGAGATTAAATTAACAGGCAGATTTAAATGATTGGAGCATGTTGCAATAATGATGTAATGACTGGCATGGTAATAGAGACGCTTGTCAACAAATGTCTCTTATTACCTCTTCATTTCTTTCTATTATGTCTGGTGCCTTGAAATGACTTCAAATTAAATGGAGCAATGATAAATACTCTTTGTTCTTTTTTGTAATAGGTTTGTTGAAAAAATTATTTGCTTAAACAGTTTAAACAAAAGTAGTCTTTAAAACGGCAAAGGTGTACATAATTTCTAATCTTGAGAACATCATTACTAACACAGATATATGGTCATTTACTCGGTCTGCGTAACATACTGTATTACTGTTCTTAATATAAGAAACGTTTGAAGAATTTGCGCGAAAGCGTTCGCGTTGACTTCAGTCTTTATAATGACCGGGGAAAGAGGGAAGTGGCGTATGCCGTAAAGCAGTCAACACATTTGTAGTGTTTTTGTGTGGCAAGGTTCCTGCAACCCTCCTCAAAGTTAGTTAGTGCCGGTGAAAGCGATACAGACCCCTTCAGGCCATAACAGAGCTGTCATTCAACTAGTTGTCAGTCAACATATCACAAATGTTACGAAAATATTTTACATATACAGTTGTGGTCAAAAGTTTACATACACTTGTGAAGAACATAATGTCATGGCTGTCTTGAGTTTCCAGTTATTACTACAACTCTGATTTTTCTCCGATAGAGTGATTGGAACAGATACTTCTTTGTCACAAAAAACATTCATGAAGTTTGGTTCTTTTATGACTTTATTATGGGTTAACAGAAAAAGTGATCAAATCTGCTGGGTCAAAAATATACATACATGGATCTGAAAAAGCGAATCATTGACTTGAACAAGTCGGAAAAGTCACTTGGAGCCATTTCAAAGCAGCTGCAGGTCCCCAGAGCAACAGTGCAAACAATTGTTTGTAAGTATAAATTGCATGGCACTGTTTTGTCACTGCCATGATCAGAAAGAAAACGCAAGTTATCACCTGCTGCTGAGAGAAAATTGGTCAGGAGGGTGAAGATTCAACCGAGAATCACCAAAAAGCAGATCTGCCAAGAATTAGAAGCTGCTGGAACACGGGTGTCAGTGTCCACAGTCAAGCGTGTTTTGCATCTCCATGGACTGAGAGGCTGCTGTGCAAGAAGGAAGCCCTTGCTCCAAAAGTGGCACCTTAAGGCTCGACTGAAGTTTGCTGCTGATCACATGGACAAAGATAAGACCTTCTGGAGGAAAGTTCTGTGGTCAGACGAAACAAAAATCGAGCTGTTTGGCCACAATGCCCAGCAATATGTTTGGAGGAGAAAAGGTGAGGCCTTTAACCCCAAGTACACCATGCCTACCGTCAAGCATGGTGGTGGTAGTATTATGCTGTGGGTCTGTTTTGTTGCCAATGGAACTAGTGCTTTACAGGGAGTAAATGGGATAATGAAGAAGGAGGATTACCTTCAAATTCTTCAAGATAACCTAAAGTCATTAGCCCAAAGATTGGGTCTTGGGCGCAGTTGGGTGTTCCAACAGAACAATGACCCCAGAAACACATCAAAAGTGGTAATGGAATGACTAAATCAGGCTTGATTTAAGGTTTTCGAATGGCCTTCCCAAAGTCCTGACTTAAACCCCATTGAGAACTTGTGGACAATGCTGAAAAAACAACTCCATGTCAAATTTAACTTAACTGCACCAATTCTGTCAAGAGGAGTGATCAAAGATTCAACCAGAAGCTTGCCAGAAGCTTGTGGATGGCTACCAAAAGCGCCTAATTGAAGTGAAAATGGCCAAGGGACATGTTACCAAATATTAGCGCTGCTGTATGTATATTTTTGACCCAGCAGATTTGATCACTTTTTTCTGTTCACCCATAATAAAGTCATAAAAGAACCAAACTTCATGAATGTTTTTTGTGACAAAGAAGTATATGTTCCAATCACTCTATCAGAGAAAAATCAGAGTTGTAGAAATAACTGGAAACTCAAGAGAGCCATGACATTATGTTCTTCACAAGTGTATGTAAACTTTTGACCACAACTGTAGGTTAAAACGTTCCCTAAGCCCCTTTCAGACATATATCCCGGTAAATTACTGTGTAAGGATGACTTGGTATTTGATCTCATAATGGCTTTCAGACATGGGGAGATATCCCGGGAATAAAGCGGTTTGGACACTTTCACAGACTTGTCCCATGTTGCCGACTCGGCACGCTCAGAAATTAAATAAATAAATACCCAATTAAATAAATTATTAAATGTGTTATTAAAATGCTTCTATTTCTATATTTTTAAATATTTCTTTCAATGTTTATTTATTTCTTTCAACTTTAATTTATGAATTTTATATTTATGTATTGTAATTTTTATTTTTATCTATTTCAATTTTTATTTCAATATTTATTTCCATTTTTATTTATTTCAACTTTTATTTATTTATTCTAATATAAATTGATTTATTTCAACCATTTTAACCCCCTATTTCAACCATTATTTATTTATCTCATTATTTATTTCAACGCATAGCTCGTGACCATAGTTGAGGGTCTGAACATAGATCAACTGGTAAATCGTGAGCTTCGCCTTCTTCACCACAACAGACCGGTACAGAGTCCGCATCATTTCACCGATCCGACTGTGGATCTCCCGCTTGCTCCTGCCCTCAATAGTGAACAAGACCCCATGATACCTGAACTCCTCCACTTGAGAAAGGATACATCACCGACCCGGATAGAGCACGTCGCCCTTTTCCGACTGAGGACCATGTTCTCGGATTTGAAGGTGCTGATCTTCACCCCAACTGCTTCACACTTGGCTGCGAACCGCTGTAGTGAGAGTTGGAGTTCACAACTTGATGAAGCCAACAGCACCACATCATCTGCAAAAAGCAAAGGTGCAATGCTGAGGCCACCAAACCGGACACCCTCAACACTTCGGCTGCATCTACAAATGTTGTTATGAATAAGTTATGAATAGTATCGGTGACAAAGGGAAACCTTGGCGCAGTCCAACCCTCACTGGGAATTAATCAGACTTACTGAAGGCAAAGTGGACGAAAACTCTGGCACTAGTTGTACAGGGAGCGAACAGCCCTTACCAGAGGGCTCGGTACCATATACTCGTGAAGCACCCCCCACAGGAATCCCGGAGGGACACAGTCCACAAAACACATGTAGACCGGTTGGGCTAACTCCCATGCCCCCTCGCGGACCCTGCCGAGGAGAGCTGGGCCACTGTTCCACGGCCGGGACGAAAACCACACTGCTCTTCTTGAATTGCCTGAGATTCGACTTCCCGATAGACCTCCATCTCCAGCACCACTAAATAGACTTTACCGGGAGGCTGAGGAGTGTGATCCCTCTATAATTGGAGCACCCTCCGATCCCCCTCCTTAAAAAGGGCGACCACCACCCCGGTCTGCCAATCCAGAGGCACTGTCCCTAATGTCCACACAATGTTGAAGAGGCATGTCAACCATGACAGCCCCACAACACCCGGAGCCTTTAGGAACTCCAGGCGGAACTCGTCCACCCCTGGGGCCCTGCCACATAGGAGCGTTCCAACCATCTCAGTGCTTTTGACCCCAGAGATAGGATAGCCCACCTAGGAGTCCACAGGCTCTGCTTCCTCAAAGGAAGGTGTGTCAGTGGAATTGAGGAGGTCTTTGAAGTACTCTCCCCACCGACTCACAACGTCCTGAGTCAGCAGTACCCCATCTCCATTATACACAGTGTTAATGGTGCACTGCTTTCCGCTCCTGAGATGCCGGATGGTGGACCAGAATTTCCCCGAAGCTGTCCGGAAGACGTTTTCCAAGGCATCATGAACTCCTCCCATGTCCAGGTTTTTGCCTCAGTGACTACTGAAGCTGCATTCCACTTGACCAGTTGGTACCCGTTAGCTTCCTCGGGTGCCCCACAGGCCAAAAACGCCGGGTAGGCCTCTTTCTTCAGCTTGACGGCATCCCTTACCGCTGTTGTCCTCCATCGGGTTCGGGGATTGCCGCCACGACAGGCACCAACCACCTGACAGCCACAACTCTCATCAGCTGCCTCAACAATGGAGGCAAGGAACATGGACCACTCGAACTCGATGTCCATCACCTCCCATGTGACAAGGGAGAAGTTCAGCCAGAGGTGGGTGTTGAAGCTCTTTCTGACAGGGGATTGTGCCAGACGTTCCAAGCAGACCCTCAAAATACGTTTGGGTCTGCCATGTCTGGCCAGCATCACTACCAGGTGTTGATCAGTTGAACGTTCCGCCCCTCTCTTCACCCGAGTGTCCAAACCATGCGGCCGCAAATCCGATGACACGACTACAAAGTCGATCGTCGAACTGCAGCCTAGGGCGTCCTGGTGCCGGCCGGGAACGAGACAGCAACATGGGTGCCCCTTCGCATGGGCCAAAACCATCGGTTATGTTTGGAGTTGGGCGGCAGTTAAAGGCGGGGGGCCTTGGCGGACTGATCCCCAGCTACAGAAGCTAACTCTTGGGACATGGAATGTCACCTCTCTGGCGGGGGAAGGGGCCCGAGCTGGTGTGTGTGAGGGATTCAACTCATGATTCAAAAGATCTATTAATATTCACAACTTGGTCAATATGGATGATGAAAAAGTGATTTTGGATGTCCGAAAATATACAATTATTTATTACTATACACATCCTTTTTATACGAATTATAAGAATAACGCAAGAAATGGTTACGGTGGCTGAGGCACTGGGAGTGAATAGTATAATGATTAATTTAACTGTCCATTATTCAATTCATTCTGCCTAAATGGTACTGCCATTTAGATGTATGCCTGTAAATATGACGGAATATTTAAGAGAGAGAGAGAGAGAGAGAGAGGGTAAAAGAAAGAAAAAACAACAGAGCAGGTGGCAGACAGGAACTTTTAATAATGTGTGTGTTGATTCTCACAAGCTCAATAAAGTGACGAACTTTATTTTTGTCATCGGGGATGGCATTTAGGGAACAATGGTTCGCAAACAATGTGGGTTACATACATACCACCGATGGTTTGTAGGCAATGAGGGTGTTTGCATACACTGCTGAACTCATTTAATGTATCGCGATGATCTCGCGCGAATTGTCGATAATATCTATAACACTCAGTAAATCGACGTAAAATCAGATTATATGTGCGGTATACCCATGTGTTCGTGAAAAGTCAAAAGGCAAAAATGCTGCACGTATGCATGCCATACTGGAATAACTTCATTTCAGGAATGTACAGTATATGGGGAAGAAAAGAACTCCAGTATGTGGTCTAAAACAAAGCCTTTTTTTAATGTTGATAATCAGAGCATCCAAAAAAGAAAGAATTACCGTTTAGTATCCTGTATTATGAAAGCACACTTTTATTTGAATGTAAAACGTTTCATACCTGCAACATATGTTGACACATCCAATTAGTGTCGTACAATATGACAAAATATATCGTCAAAACAGTATAAAACCACCTAGTGACATTTTTCTTGTTTATCATCATTATCTAGCCTCGCAGCACAATACGGCCCTCTGCTGTCCAAGCTAATCAGGGGAAAGAGGCGGGTTCTGCAGACGTCACATCACCAGGAAGTGACCATCTAATTTTTTTTCTGTTTTTGAGTGTGTGTTGTGTGTTATTGAGTGCAACGTGGTTCTTGTAGATAGCTCCAATCCTGAGGTTTCGTCAGAAATACACTCAGTTTCCTCACTAAAGTGGTGGGGGGAGGGGGGGGGGGGGGGAAACAATGCCACTAAAAGCTTTTTTGAAGGAACGGGAAAGCTCTTCACTTTACCAATACATCATACTGTGGCTTAATGTGGATTGGCTGGTGATAAGTGTGACGAGAAGAGCCATCGTCCAACCAGCAGCCATATATTTTTTTAAGGTTCCTCGCATGAAAATGGTCATGATTGGATTTTTTTCAGATGCACTTGGGAAATATTTCCGTGGCGGTTATATGGAACAGTCTGACAAAAGCAAAAGATTGAAACAATAAATTTAAGGCACTTTCTGAAAGTTTTTTTTTTTTTTTTTTTTAAATTAGAAACAAAGCTTGAAGAGTAATACACAGGAAACATACCAGAGGAAAAAAATGCTTTGGCGTTGGAAGCGTGCAAAACAGTAATGGTGGCAATATGTTCTTCTTCAGACAAAACAGAACAAGACTTTTATACCATTGAATCTGTCTTATTGGAAACGATCACATAAAGGAACCTTTTATTGTTTTGTCACCTCAGTTGTTTCATTCTGTATGGAAAGATGTGAGTTATATTGTACATATATTTTTAATGCGGTATATGTTCTTTTCTGCTCGGATACCTGTGGTGCACTCTCTGAATGTTTTTTTTTTTTTTTAAACCCACTTTAGTGCCTTTAAAATGCTTACATACGTACACACATCCTCCAGTGAATGAACCCTTGTGACTTAAAGAATCATTAAAGGCATAAGTCATCTGATATGAGTTCTTTCATGTTATTTCTTGAGCTAATTAGAGTAGCAGAGAATTTTGTTGTTGTTTTCCCCTCGCTCCCTTACCTTTGCGCAATATAAATTACTTGTGAAGGGGAAAAAATGTGTGTATTTGAAAAGTGTCAAACACCTCAAATTAACTCATTTACATACAGTTGCAAGATCACATACAGTTAAAACATTCAATTTATCATTTATGTTTCCGTGCAAATGGTAACATTAACACAGATACTTGGCATTCTGAATGTACCACTACTGCAGTGGACCGTTAGTTTAGCAGTCCAACATGTTAAGCAAAATATGTTGAACAAAAACGATACGACGTAAAGAAAGTTGGGAGTCTGCGTATTGCTGGTATTTATGTATTCCAAGTGTTTCCTTTGGCTGTTTTCAATATTTGTACTGGACTCAAGACTGTTGCAAAGTCATAAATATCCTTCGAACAGCTTCTAAAGCCTGACCTCAAAGAACTCTGGTCAAGAAACCTGGCACATACTCA
This sequence comes from Corythoichthys intestinalis, assembly GCF_030265065.1. Classification (NCBI taxonomy): domain Eukaryota; kingdom Metazoa; phylum Chordata; class Actinopteri; order Syngnathiformes; family Syngnathidae; genus Corythoichthys; species Corythoichthys intestinalis. The sequence goes on from NC_080400.1 coordinate 38,359,139, forward strand.
ATAAATAATATTTGTTTTGTTTGTTTTCCGTTGAAAATAGAAAATGTTTTTTGATAGATATGGCACCAAATAGTTTAAAAATATATGATAATCTGTAGTGACAGTGGTGGATGGTTCATTTTGAAAGTGGGTTTTCAGTGGAGATTTAAGTGACATAAACCAACTCCTAATAGGCTACCACCACTACCATGTTATTGTTAATACAAAAAAAAACGTAATAACCTATGCGTGTAACTGTAGAGAGTTAGAAATCACATGAGAGAACAATGACCTTTGAACAGTTTCATCCTCATTATATTGGTATATTGTGTAGAGCATTAATTCCATCTGGATTATTAGATGATAATTTCAATTACTGTGTAAAAGATAAAAAACATTTGTCATTGCTGTTTGTAAACATCTTATTTCCACTTGCTTCACATATGCAATACAACAGACACATTCTTTTTAAATGAGGAGCATTTATTTAAAATTAATAGATTATCAAAAATGTAGTAAAATGTAATTATATATATCAATGTGTGAATGTAAATAAAAGTGAAATTACTGCTATACTAGTGTATTCGGAAGGATAATTTGTAACTATCACCAGTTACTGTTCCAAAGTAATCTTTCCAGAGCTCCCTATGAATGCATATATTGTAGGTGCCTGAGTAGGCTTCTTTTGTCCACCTTGCTGTGCACTTGGGGTGGGTTTTAATGGATCCAATATCTCCCTGCATGTTTATTGGCTGATTATGAAAAATGCAGTGGCTAAAATTCCCCTAAAGCCACCTAACAATGAGACACTTTGGGGAAACTTATATATATGCATACAAATCACCAGTTTTCTTTTCCACACTAAAGGTCTAAGTCATATGCT